>NW_027275295.1:0-62736 GCF_030028105.1 Mobula birostris
CCCCTATATTGCTGTGCCTTCGCACACCTCTCATACCTTCCTCTCTATTGCCTTGTTTTCGAGCACCTCCCATACCTTCCCCTTATCGCTGTGTTTTCGTGTACCTCTCATACCTCCTCCTATATCGCTGTGTTTTCACGCACCTCTCATAGCGTCCCCTATATCGCTGTATATTCACACACCTCCCATCGCATCCCCTATATCGCTGTGCCTTGCGCACCTCTCATAGCTTCCCCTATATTGCTGTCTTTTCGCGCACATCCCACAGATTCAGCTTTATCGCTGTGTTATTGATCTCCTCTCATAGCTTCCCCTGTATCGCCGTGTTTTTGCTCACCTCTCATGTCTTCACCTAGATCGCTATGTTTTCGCTCCTCTCAATACTTCCCCTATATCGCTGTGTTTTCTCGCACAATTGATACATTCTCCCGTATCGCCATGTTTTCGCACACCTCTCATACCTTCCCCTATATCGCTGTGTTTTTGTGCACCTCTCATACCTTCACTAATATCGTTGCATTTTCATGCACATCTCATCACGTCCCCTACATCGCTGTGCATTCACGCACCTCCCATAGTATCCCTTATATCGCTGTGCCTTTGCGCACCTCTCATACCTTCCCCTATATCGCCCTGTTTTCGTGCATCTCCCATTCCTTCCCCTATATAGCTATGTTTTCGTGCACCTCTCCTACCTTCCCTTATATCGCTGTGTTTTCACGCACCTCTCATAACTTCTCCTATATCGCTGTATTTTTGCGCAGCTCCAATACCTTCCCCTATATTGCCGTGTTTTCATGCACATCTCATAATGTCCCCTATATCTCTGTGTATTCGCGCACCTGCCATAGCATCCCCTATATCGCTGTGACTTCGCGCACCTCTCATACCTTCCCCTATGTCGCCCTGTCTTCGCACACTCCCAAAGTGTCGCCTATATCGCTGTATTTTCGCACACCTCTCATGGTTTCGCCAATATCGCCGTGTTTTTATGCACATCTCATAATGTCCCCTATATCTCTGTGTACTCATGCAACTCCCATAGCATCCCCTATATCGCTGTGCCTTCGTGCACCTCTCATACCTTCCCCTATATCGCTGTGTTTTCATGCACGTCTCATAACGTCCCCTATATCGCTGGGTTTTCACGCACCTCTCATAACTTCCACTATATCGCCCTGATTTCGAGCACCTCCCATACCTTCCCCTATATCGCTGTGTTTTCGTGTACCTCTCATACCTCCCCCTATATCGCTGTGTTTTCACACAGCTCTCATAACTTCCCCTATATCGCCCTGCTTTCGAGCACCTCCCATGCCTTCCCCTATATCGCTGTGTTTTCGTGTACCTCTCATACCTCCCCCTATATCGCTGTGTTTTCACACACCTCTCATAGCGTCCCCTATATCGCTGTATATTCACACACCTCCCATCGCATCCCCTATATCGCTGTGCCTTGCGCACCTCTCATAGCTTCCCCTATATTGCTGTCTTTTCGCGCACATCCCACAGATTCAGCTTTATCGCTGTGTTATTGATCTCCTCTCATAGCTTCCCCTGTATCGTTGTGTTTTCACGCACCTCGCATGTCTTCACCTATATCGCTATGTTTTCGCTCCTATCATTACTTCCCCTATATCGCTGTGTTTTCTCGCACCTCTGATGCATTCTCCTGTATTGCAATGTTTTCGCGCACCTCTTACAATTTCCCCTATATCGCCCTGTTTTCGCGCACCTCTCATGTCTTCCCCTATATCACTGTGTTTTCGCACACCTCCCATAGCTTCCCCTATATTGCTGTGCCTTCGCACACCTCTCATACCTTCCTCTCTATTGCCTTGTTTTCGAGCACCTCCCATACCTTCCCCTTATCGCTGTGTTTTCGTGTACCTCTCATACCTCCTCCTATATCGCTGTGTTTTCACGCACCTCTCATAGCGTCCCCTATATCGCTGTATATTCACACACCTCCCATCGCATCCCCTATATCGCTGTGCCTTGCGCACCTCTCATAGCTTCCCCTATATTGCTGTCTTTTCGCGCACATCCCACAGATTCAGCTTTATCGCTGTGTTATTGATCTCCTCTCATAGCTTCCCCTGTATCGCCGTGTTTTTGCTCACCTCTCATGTCTTCACCTAGATCGCTATGTTTTCGCTCCTCTCAATACTTCCCCTATATCGCTGTGTTTTCTCGCACAATTGATACATTCTCCCGTATCGCCATGTTTTCGCACACCTCTCATACCTTCCCCTATATCGCTGTGTTTTTGTGCACCTCTCATACCTTCACTAATATCGTTGCATTTTCATGCACATCTCATCACGTCCCCTACATCGCTGTGCATTCACGCACCTCCCATAGTATCCCTTATATCGCTGTGCCTTTGCGCACCTCTCATACCTTCCCCTATATCGCCCTGTTTTCGTGCATCTCCCATTCCTTCCCCTATATAGCTATGTTTTCGTGCACCTCTCCTACCTTCCCTTATATCGCTGTGTTTTCACGCACCTCTCATAACTTCTCCTATATCGCTGTATTTTTGCGCAGCTCCAATACCTTCCCCTATATTGCCGTGTTTTCATGCACATCTCATAATGTCCCCTATATCTCTGTGTATTCGCGCACCTGCCATAGCATCCCCTATATCGCTGTGACTTCGCGCACCTCTCATACCTTCCCCTATGTCGCCCTGTCTTCGCACACTCCCAAAGTGTCGCCTATATCGCTGTATTTTCGCACACCTCTCATGGCTTCGCCAATATCGCCGTGTTTTTATGCACATCTCATAATGTCCCCTATATATCTGTGTACTCATGCAACTCCCATAGCATCCCCTATATCGCTGTGCCTTCGTGCACCTCTCATACCTTCCCCTATATCGCTGTGTTTTCATGCACGTCTCATAACGTCCCCTATATCGCTGGGTTTTCACGCACCTCTCATAACTTCCACTATATCGCCCTGATTTCGAGCACCTCCCATACCTTCCCCTATATCGCTGTGTTTTCGTGTACCTCTCATACCTCCCCCTATATCGCTGTGTTTTCACACAGCTCTCATAACTTCCCCTATATCGCCCTGCTTTCGAGCACCTCCCATGCCTTCCCCTATATCGCTGTGTTTTCGTGTACCTCTCATACCTCCCCCTATATCGCTGTGTTTTCACACACCTCTCATAACTTCTCCTATATTGCTGTATTTTTGCACACCTCTCATAACTTCCCCTATATCGCCGTGTTTTTATGCACATCTCATAACGTCCCCTATATCGCTGTGTATTCGAGCACCTCCCATTCCTTCCCGTGTATATCTCTGTGTTTTCGTGCACCTTTCATACCTTCCCTAATATCGCTGCGTTTTCATGCACATCTCATCACGTCCCCTATATCGCTGTGTTTTCACTCACCTCTCATAGCTTCCCCTATATCGCTGTCTTTTCGCGCACATCCCATAGATTCAGCTTTATCGCCGTGTTTTTACTCACCTCTCATAGCTTCTCCTATATAGCCGTGTTTTCGCGCACCTCTCATGTCATCACCTAGATCGCTATGTTTTCGCTCCTCCTAATACTTCCCCTATATCGCTGTGTTTTCTAGCACATCTCATATATTCTCCCGTATCGCCGTGTTTTCGCACACCTCTCATAATTTCCCCTATATCGCCGTGTTGTCACACACCTCTCATACCTTCCCCTATATCACTGTGTTTTCGCGTACGTCCCATTGCGTCCCCTATATCGCTGTGTTTTCGCGCACCTCTCATACCTTCCCCTATTCGCCCTGTTTTCGCGCACATCCCATGGCTTCCACTATATTGCCCTGTTTTCGTGCACCTCTCATGTATTCCACTACATCGCTGTGTTTTCGCGCACCTCTCATACCTCCCCCTATATCGCCGTGTTTTTATGCACATCTCATACTGTCTCCTATATTACTGTGTTTTCGCGCACCTCCCATAGCATCCCCTATATCGCTGTGCCTTCGCACACCTCTCATACCTTCCCCAATATCGCCGTTTTCGCGCACCTCCCATACCTTCCCCTATATCGCTGTGTTTTTGTGCACCTCTCATACCGTCCCGTATATTGCCCTGTTTTCGCGCACCTCCTATACCTTCCCTTGTATCGCTGCATTTTCGTGCACCTCTCATACCTTCCCCTATATCGCTGTGTTTTCATGCACATCTCATAACGTCCCCTATTTCACTGTGTATTCGTGTACCTCCCATAACATTCTCTATATCGCTCTGCCTTCACACACCTCTCATACCTTCACCTATATCACTGTGTTTTCACGCACCTCTCATAACTTCCCCTATATCGCTGTGTTTTCGCACACCTCTCATGGTTTCCAGTCTATCGCCATGTATTCATGCACATCTCATACCTTCCCCTATATCACTGTGTTTTCACACACCTCTCATAACTTCTACTATATCGCTGTGTTTTTGTGCACCTCTCATACCTTCCCTAATATCGCTGCATTTTCATGCACATCTCATCACGTCCCCTATATCACTGTGTACTCACGCAGCTCCCATAGCATCCCCTATATCGCTGTGCATTGCGCACCTCTCATACCTTCCCCTATATCGTTGTCTTTTCGCGCACATCCCACAGATTCACCTTTATCGCTGTGTTATTGTTCACCTCTCATAGCTTCCCCTGTATCGCCGTGTTTTTGCTCACCTCTCATAGGTTCCCCTATATCGCCATGTTTTCGTGCACCTCTCATGTCTTCACCGAGATCGCTATGTTTTCACTCCTCTCATTACTTCCCCTATATCGCTGTTTTCTCACACATCTGATACATTCTCCCGTATCGCCGTGTTTTCGCGCACCTCTCATAATTTCCCCTATCTCGCCGTGTTCTCGCACATCTCTCATACCTTCCCCTATATCACTGTGTTTTCGCGCACGTCCCATTGCGTCCGCTATATCGCTGTGCTTTCGCGCACCTCTCATACCTTCCCCTGCATCGCCCTGTTTTTGCGCGCATCTCATGTCTTCCCCTACATCGCTGTGTTTTCTCGCGCCTCTCATGCATTCGCCTGTCATGCCAAGTTTTCGCACACCTCTCATTCTTTCCCATATATCGCCGTGTTTTCACGCACCTCTCATAGCTTCCCATATATCGCCGTGTTTCCATACACATCTCATACCGTCCCCTATATCACTGTGTTTTTGCGCACCTCCCATAGCATGCCCTATATCGCCGTGCCTTCGTGCACTTCTCATAACTTCCCCTATCTCGCCGTGTTTTCATGCACATCTCATAACGTCCTCTATATTGCTGGGTTTTTACGCACCTCTCATAACTTCCCCTATATCGCTGTGTTTTCGCACACCTCTCATGGATTCTCGACTATCGCCGTGTATTCATGCACATCTCATACCGTCCCCTATATCGCTGTGTTTTCGCATACCTCTCATACCCTCCCCTATATCGATGTCTTTTCGCACACATCCCATAGATTCACCTTTATCGCTGTGATATTGCTCACCTCTCATAGCTTCCCCTGTATTGCTGGGTTTTAGCTCACCTCTCATAGCTTCCACTATATTGCCCTGTTTTCGCGCACCTCTCATGTCTTCCCCTTTATCACTGTGTTTTTGCGCACCTTCCATAGCATCCCCTATATTGCTGTGCCTTCGCATACCTCTCATAACTTCATCCATATCACCCTGTTTTCAAGTACCTTCCATACCTTCCCCTATATCGCTGTGCCTTGCGCACCTTTCATACCTTCCCCTATATCGCTGTCTTTTCGCGCACCTCCCATTCCTTCACCTATATCGCTGTTTTCGTGCACCTCTCATAACTTCCCCTATATCGCCCTATTTCAGGCGCACCTCCCATGGCTTCGCCTACATCGCTGTGTTTTTGCGCACCTCTCATAACTTCCCTAATATCGCTGCGTTTTCATGCACATCTCATCACGTCCCCTATATCGCTGTGTATTCATGCACCTCCCATATTATCCCCTATATCGCTGTGCCTTGCACACCTCTCATACCTTCCCCTATATCGCTGTCTTTTCGCGCACATCCCATAGATTCACCTTTATCGCTGTGCCTTTGCTCATCTCTCATAGCTACCCCTGTATCGCCGTCTTTTTGCTCACCTCTCATAGCTTCCCCTATATCGCTGTGTTTTTGCGCACCTCTCCTGTCTTCCCCCATATCACTGTGTTTTCGCGCACCTCTCATACCTTCCCCTATATCGCTGTGTTTTTGTGTACCTCTCATACCTTCACTAATATCATTGCTTTTTCATGCACATCTCATCACGTCCCCTATATCGCTGTGCATTCACGCACCTCCCATATATCCCCTATATCGCTGTGCCTTCGCGCACCTCTCAAACCTTCCCTATATCACCCTGTTTTCGTGCATCTCCCATTCCTTCCCCTATATCGCTGTGTTTTCGTGCACCTTTCATACCTTCAACTATATCACTGTGTTTTCACACACCTCTCATAACTTCTACTATATCGCTGTGTTTTTGTGCACCTCTCATACCTTCCCTAATATCGCTGCATTTTCATGCACATCTCATCACGTCCCCTATATCACTGTGTACTCACGCAGCTCCCATAGCATCCCCTATATCGCTGTGCCTTGCGCACCTCTCATACCTTCCCCTATATCGCTGTCTTTTTGCGTACATCCCATAGATTCACCTTCATCGCTGTGTTATTGCTCACCTCTCATAGCTTCCCCTGTATCACCGTGTTTTTGCTCACCTCTCATAGATTCCCCTATATCGACCTGTTTTCGTGCACCTCCCATAACTTCCCCTATATCGCTGTGATTTCAGGCACCTCTCATGGCTTCCCCAATATCGCTGTGTATTCATGCACATCTCATACCGTCCCCTATATCGCTGTGTTTTCGCGCACCTCCCATAGCTTCGCGTACATTTCTGTTTTCGCACACATCCCATAGCTTCACCTTGATTGCTGTGTTATTGCTCACCTCTCATAGCTTACCCTATATCGTCATGTTTTCACGCACCTCGCATGTCTTCACCTATATCGCTGTTTTCACTACTATCATTGCTTCCCCTATATCGCTGTGTTTTCTCGCACCTCTGATACATTCTCCTGTATTGCCATGTTTTCGCGCACCTCTCATGGCTTCCCCAATATCGCTGTGTATTCATGCACATCTCATACCGTCCCCTATATCGCTGTGTTTTCACGCACCTCTCATAACTTCCCCAATATTGTCCTGTTTTCGCGCACCTCTCATGTCTTCCCCTGTATCACTGTGTTTTCGCACACCTCCCATAGCAAACCCTATATTGCTGTGCCTTCGCACACCTCTCATACCTTCCTCTATATCGCCTTGTTTTCGGGCACCTCCCATACCTTCCCCTTATCGCTGTGTTTTCGTGTACCTCTGATACCTCCCCCTATATCGTTGTGTTTGCACGCACCTCTCATAAATTCTCCTATACTGCTGTGTTTTTGTGCACCTCTCATAACTTCCCTAATATAGCTGAGTTTTCATGCACATCTCATCACGTCCACTATATCGCTATGTATTCACGCACCTCCCATAGCATCCCCTATATCGCTGTGCGTTCGCGCACCTCTCATACCTTCCCCTATATCGCCGTTTTCACGCACCTCCCATTCCTTCCCCTATATCGCTGTGCTTTCACACACCTCTCATAATTTCTCCTATATCGCTGTGTTTTTGTGCACCTCTCATAACTTCCCCTATATCGCTGTGTTTTTGTGCACCTCTCATACCTTCCCCTATATCACTGTGTTTTCGCGCACCTCTCATTCCTTCCCCTATATCGCCCTGTTTTCGAGCACATCCCATAGCTTCCACTATATTGCCCTGTTTTCGCTGAACTCTCATGTCTTCCCCTACATCACTGTGTTTTCTCGCACTTCTGATGCATTCCCATGTAATGCCAAGTTTTCGCGCACCTCTCATACTTTCTCCTATATTGCCGTGTTTTCGCGTACCTCTCATAGCTTCGCCTATATCACCATGTTTTCATACACATCTCATACCGTCCCCTATATCACTGTGTTTTCGCGCACCTCCTATAGCAGCCCCTACATCGCTGTGCCTTCGTGCACCTCTCACACCTTCCCCTATATCGCCTTGTTTTCTCGCACCTCCTATACTTTCTCCTATGTCGCTGTGTTTTCACGCATCTCTCATGGCTTCCTCAATGTCGCCGTGTATTCATGCACGTCTCATACCGTCCCCTATATCGCTGTGTTTTCACGCACCTCCCATAGATTCGCCTACATCGCTGTGTTATTGCTCAACTCTCATAGCTTCCCCTATATCGCCGTTTTTTCGCACACCTCGCATGTCTTCACCTATATCGCTATGTTTTCGCTCCAATCATTACTTCCCCTATATCGCTGTGTTTTCTCGCACCTCTGAAACATTCCCCTGTATCACCATGTTTTCGCACACCTCTTATAATTTCCCTAATATCGCCGTGTTCTCACAGACTTCTCATACCTTCCCCTATATCACTGTGTTTTCACACACCTCTCATAACTTCTCCTATATCGCTGTGTTTTTGTGCACCTCTCATACCTTCCCTAATATCGATGCGTTTTCATGCACATCTCATCACGTCCCCTATATCGCTGTGTATTCACGCACCTCCCATAGCATCCCCTATATCGCTGTGCATTGCGCACCTCTCATACCTTCCCCTATATCGCTGTCTTTTCGCGCACATCCCATAGATTCACCTTTATCGCTGTGTTATTTTTCACTTCTCATAGCTTCCCCTGTATCGCCGTGTTTTTGCTCACCTCTCATAGCTTCCCCTATATCGCTGTGTTTTCGCGCACCTCTCATAATTTCCCCATCTCGCCGTGTTCTCGCACATCTCTCATACCTTCCCCTATATCACTGTCTTTTTGCGCACATCCCATAGATTCACTTTTATCGCTGTGTTATTGCTCACCTCTCATAGCTTCCCCTGTATCACCATGTTTTGCTCACCTCTCATAGATTCCCCTATATCGCCCTGTTTTCATGCACCTCCCATACCTTCCCCGATATCGCTGTGTTTTCGTGCTCTTCTCATACCTTCCCCTATATCGCTGTGCTTTCACGCACCTCTCTTAACTTCTCCTATATTGCTGTGTTTTTGTACACCTCTCATACCTTCCCCTATATCGCTGTGTTTTCAGGCACCTCTCATGGCTCCCCCAATATCGCCGTGTATTCATGCACATCTCATACCGTCCCCTATATCGCTGTGTTTTCGCGCACCTCCCATAGCTTCGCCTACATTGCTGTTTTCGCGCACATCCAATAGCTTCACCTTGATCGCTGTGTTATTGCTCACCTCTCATAGCTTACCCTATATCGTCGTGTTTTCACGCACCTCGCATGTCTTCACCTATATCGCTATGTTTTCGCTCCTATCATTACTTCCCCTATATCGCTGTGTTTTCTCGCACCTCTGATACATTCTCCTGTATTGACATGTTTTCGCGCACCTCTTACAATTTCCCCTATATCGCCATGTACACGCACACCTCTCATACCTTCCCCTATATCACTGTTTTTTTGCGCATGTCCCATAGCTTCCCCTATATCGCTGTGTTTTCACGCACCTCTCATAACTTCCCCAATATTGCCCTGTTTTCGCGCACCTCTCATGTCTTCCCCTATATCACTGTGTTTTCGCACACCTCCCATAGCAAACCCTATATTGCTGTGCCTTCGCACACCTCTCATACCTTCCTCTATATCGCCTTGTTTTCGAGCACCTCCCATACCTTCCCCTTATCACTGTGTTTTCGTGTACCTCTCATGCCTCCCCCTATATCGCTGTGTTTTCACGCACCTCCCATAGCATCCCCTATATCGCTGTGCCTTGCGCACCTCTCATACCTTCCCCTATATCGCTGTCTTTTTGCGTACATCCCATAGATTCACCTTTATCGCTGTGTTATTGCTCACCTCTCATAGCTTCCCCTGTATCACCGTGTTTTTGCTCACCTCTCATAGATTCCCCTATATCGCCCTGTTTTCGTGCACCTCCCATACCTTCCCCGATATCGCTGTGTTTTTGTACACCTCTCATACCTTCCCCTACATCGCTGTGATTTCAGGCACCTCTCATGGCGTCCCCAATATCGCCGTGTATTCATGCACATCTCATACCGTCCCCTATATCGCTGTGTTTTCGCGCACCTCCCATAGCTTCCCGTACATTTCTGTTTTCGCGCACATCCCATAGCTTCACCTTGATCGCTGTGTTATTGTTCACCTCTCATAGCTTACCCTATATCGTCATGTTTTCACGCACCTCGCATGTCTTCACCTATATCGCTATGTTTTCGCTACTATCATTACTTCCCTTATATCGCTGTGTTTTCTCGCACACCTCCCATAGCATCCCCTATATCGCTGTGCGTTCGCGCACCTTTCATACCTTCCCCTATATCGCTGTCTTTTCGCGCACCTCCCATTCCTTCACCTATATCGCTGTTTTCGTGCACCTCTCATAACTTCCCCTATATCGCCCTATTTCAGGCGCACCTCCCATGGCTTCGCCTACATCGCTGTGTTTTTGCGCACCTCTCATAACTTCCCTAATATCGCTGCATTTTCATGCACATCTCATCACGTCCCCTATATCGCTGTGTATTCATGCACCTCCCATATTATCCCCTATATCGCTGTGCCTTGCACACCTCTCATACCTTCCCCTATATCGCTGTCTTTTCGCGCACATCCCATAGATTCACCTTTATCGCTGTGCCTTTGCTCACCTCTCATAGCTACCCCTGTATCGCCGTCTTTTTGCTCACCTCTCATAGCTTCCCCTATATCGCTGTGTTTTTGCGCACCTCTCCTGTCTTCCCCCATATCACTGTGATTTCGCGCACCTCTCATACCTTCCCCTATATCGCTGTGTTTTTGTGCACCTCTCATACCTTCACTAATATCGTTGCTTTTTCATGCACATCTCATCATGTCCCCTATATCGCTGTGCATTCACGCACCTCCCATATATCCCCTATATCGCTGTGCCTTCGCGCACCTCTCAAACCTTCCCCTAAAGCACCCAGTTTTCGTGCATCTCCAATTCCTTCCCCTATATCGCTGTGTTTTCGTGCACCTTTCATACCTTCAACTATATCACTGTGTTTTCACACACCTCTCATAACTTCTACTATATCGCTGTGTTTTTGTGCACCTCTCATACCTTCCCTAATATCGCTGCATTTTCATGCACATCTCATCACGTCCCCTATATCACTGTGTACTCACGCAGCTCCCATAGCATCCCCTATATCGCTGTGCCTTGCGCACCTCTCATACCTTCCCCTATATCGCTGTCTTTTTGCGTACATCCCATAGATTCACCTTCATCGCTGTGTTATTGCTCACCTCTCATAGCTTCCCCTGTATCACCGTGTTTTTGCTCACCTCTCATAGATTCCCCTATATCGCCCTGTTTTCGTGCACCTCCCATAACTTCCCCTATATCGCTGTGATTTCAGGCACCTCTCATGGCTTCCCCAATATCGCCGTGTATTCATGCACATCTCATGTCTTCACCGAGATCGCTATGTTTTCACTCCTCTCATTACTTCCCCTATATCGCTGTTTTCTCACACATCTGATACATTCTCCCGTATCGCCGTGTTTTCGCGCACCTCTCATAATTTCCCCTATCTCGCCGTGTTCTCGCACATCTCTCATACCTTCCCCTATATCACTGTGTTTTCGCGCACCTCTCATACCTTCCCCTGCATCGCCCTGTTTTTGCGCGCATCTCATGTCTTCCCCTACATCGCTGTGTTTTCTCGCGCCTCTCATGCATTCGCCTGTCATGCCAAGTTTTCGCGCACCTCTCATTCTTTCCCATATATCGCCGTGTTTTCACGCACCTCTCATAGCTTCCCATATACCGCCGTGTTTCCATACACATCTGATACCGTCCCCTATATCACTGTGTTTTCGCGCACCTCCCATAGCATCCCCTATATCGCCGTGCCTTCCTGCACTTCTCATACCTTCCCCTATATCGCCGTGTTTTCATGCACATCTCATAACGTCCTCTATATTGCTGGGTTTTCACGCACCTCTCATAACTTCCCCTATATCGCTGTGTTTTCGCACACCTCTCATGGATTCTCGACTATCGCCGTGTATTCATGCACATCTCATACCGTCCCCTATATCGCTGTGTTTTCGCATACCTCTCATACCCTCCCCTATATCGATGTCTTTTCACACACATCCCATAGATTCACCTTTATCGCTGTGATATTGCTCACCTCTCATAGCTTCCCCTGTATTGCTGGGTTTTAGCTCACCTCTCATAGCTTCCACTATATTGCCCTGTTTTCGCGCACCTCTCATGTCTTCCCCTATATCACTGTGTTTTTGCGCACCTTCCATAGCATCCCCTATATTGCTGTGCCTTCGCATACCTCTCATAACTTCATCCATATCACCCTGTTTTCGAGTACCTTCCATACCTTCCCCTATATCGCTGTGCCTTGCGCACCTTTCATACCTTCCCCTATATCGCTGTCTTTTCGCGCACCTCCCATTCCTTCACCTATATCGCTGTTTTCGTGCACCTCTCATACCTTCCCTGATATCGCTGCGTTTTCACGCACCTCTCATAACTTCTCCTATATCACTGCATTTTTGTGCAGCTCTTATACCTTCCCCTATACTGCCGTGTTTTCATGCACATCTCTTAACGTCCCATATATCGCTGTGTATTCGCGCAACTGCCATAGCATCCCCTATATCGCTGCGCCTTCGCGCACCTCTCTTACCTTCCCCTATGTCGCCCTGTATTCGCACACCTCCCATTGTGTCCCCTATATCGCTGTATTTTCGCACACCTCTCATGGCTTCCCCAATATCACCGTGTTTTCATGCACATCTCATAACGTCTCCTATATCTCTGTGTATTCATGCACCTCCCATAGCATCCCCTATATCGCTGTGCCTTCGCGCATCGCTCATACCTTCCCCTATATCGCCCTGTTTCCCGTGCACCTCCCATGGCTTCGCCTACATCGCTGTGTTTTTGCGCACATCTCATACCTTCCCCTATATCGGTCTGTGTTCTCGCACTTCTGATACAGTTCCCTGTATCAACGTGTTTTCGCGCAACTCTCATAATTTCACCTATATCGCCGTGTTCTCGCACACCTCTCATATCTTCCCCTATATCACTGTGTTTTCGCGCATGTCCAATAGCGTCCCCTATATCGCTCTGTTTTCACGCACCTCTCATGTCTTCCCCTATATCACTGTGTTTTCGTGCACCTCCCATACCATCCCCTATATTGCTGTGTTTCGCAGACGTCTCATACCTTTGCCTATATCGCCCTGTTTTCGAGCACCTCCCATAACGTCCCCTATATCGCTGTGGTTTCGTTACCTCTCATACCTCCCCTTATATCGCTGTGTTTTCACGCACCTCTCATAACTTCCCCTGTATTGCTGTATTTTTGCGCACCTCTCATAACTTCCCCTATATTGCCGTGTTTTTATGCACATCTCATAACGTCCCCTCGATCACTGTCTATTCGTGTACCTCCCATAGCATCCCCTATATCGCTGTGCCTTCGCGCACCTCTCATACCTTCCCCTATATCGCCCTGTTTTCGCGCTCATTCCATACCTTCCACTATATTGCCCTGTTTCCGTGCACCTCACATGTCTTCCACTACATCGCTGTTTTCTGGCACCTCTGATGCATTCCCTTGTAACACCAAGTTTTGCGCACCTCTGATACTTTCCCCTAAATCGCCGTGTTTACGCGCACCTCTCATACATCCCCCTATATCGCCATGTTTTTATGCACATCTCAATACCGTCTCCGATATAGCTGTGTTTTTGCGCACCTCCCATAGCATCCCCTATATCGCTGTGCCTTCGTGGACCTCTCATACCTTCCCCTATATCACCCTGTTTTCGCGCACCTCCTATACCTTCCCTTATATCACTGCGTTTTCGTGCACCTTTCATCCCTTCCCCTATATCGCTGTGTTTTCGCACATCTCTCATAACTTCTCCAATATCGCTGTGTTTTTGTGCACCTCTCATACCTTCCCGAATATCACTGCGTTTTCATGCACATCTCATCACGTCCCCTATATCGCTGTGTATTCAAGCACCTCCCATAGCATCCCCTATATCGCTGTGCCTTGCGCACCTCTCATAACTTCCCCTATATCGCTGTCTTTTCGCGCACACCCCATAGATTCACCTTTATCGCTGTGTTATTGCTCACCTCTCATAGATTCCTCTATATCGCTGTGTTTTTGCTCACTTCTCATAGCTTCCACTACATCGACATGTTTTCGCGCACCTGTCATGTCTTCACCTAGATCACTATGTTTTCGAACCTCTCAATGCTTCCCTTACATCGCTGTGTTTTCTCGCACATCTGATACATTCTCCCGTATCGCCGTGTTTTCGCACACCTCTCATAATGTCCCTTATATCGCCGTGTTCTCGCACACCTCTCATTACTTCCCCTATATCACTGTGTTTTCGCACACGTCCCATTGTGTCCCCTATGTCGCTGTGTTTTCGCGCACCTCTCATAGCTTCCCCTATATCGCCCTGTTTTCGAGCACATACCATAGCTTCCACTATATTGGCCTGCTTTCGCGCACCTCTCATGTATTCCACGACATAGCTGTGTTTTCTGGCACCTCTGATGCATTCCCCTGTAACGCCAAATTTTCGCGCACCTCTCATACTTTCCCCTATATCGCCGTGTTTACGCGCACCTCTCATACCTTCCCCTATATCGCCATGTTTTTATGCACAACTCATACCGTCTCCTATATCGCTGTGTTTTCGCGCACCTCCCATAGCATCCCCTATATCGCTGTGCCTTCGTGCACCTCTCATACCTTCCTCTATATCGCTGTGTTTTCACGCTCCTCTCTTAACTTCTCCTATATCGCTGTGTTTTTGCACACCTCTCATACCTTCCCCTATATCGCCGTGTTTTCAGGCACCTCTCATGGCTTCCCCAGTATCGCCGTGTATTCATGCACATCTCATACCGTCCCCTATATCGCTGTGTTTTGGTGCACCTCCCATAGCTTCATCTACATCGCTGTTTTCGCCCACATCCCATAGCTTCACCTTGATCGCTGTGTTATTGCTCACCTCTCATAGCTTACCCTATATCGCCGTTTTTTCGCGCACCTCGCATGTCTTCACCTATATCGCTATGTTTTTGCTCCTATCATTAATTCCCCTATATCGCTGTGTTTTCTCGCACCTCTGATACATTCTCCTGTATTGCCATGTTTTTGCGCACCTCTTACAATTTCCCCTATATCGCCGTGTTCTCGCACACCTCTCATACCTTCCCCTATATCACTGTTTTTTTGTGCATGTCCCATAGCGTCCCCTATATCGCTGTGTTTTCTCGCGCCTCTGATACATTCCCCTGTATCGCCGTGGTTTCGCGCACATCCCTTAGGTTCCACTATATTGCCCTGTTTTTGCGCACCTCTCATGTCTTCCCCTATATCACGGTGTTTTCACGCACCTCTCATACCATCCCCTATATCGCTGTACCTTCGCGCACCTCTCATACCTTCCCCTATATTGCCCTGTTTTCGCACACCTTCCATACCTTCCCCTATATCGCTGTTTTTTCATGCACCTCTCATACCTCCCCCTATATCGCTGTGTTTTCACGCACCTCTCATAACTTCTCCTAATTCGCTGTATTTTTGCGCGGTTCTTATACCTTCCCCTATATCGCCGTGTTTTCAGGCACCTCTCATGGCTTCCCCAGTATCGCCGTGTATTCATGCACATCTCATACCGTCCCCTATATCGCTGTGTTTTGGTGCACCTCCCATAGATTCATCTACATCGCTGTTTTCGCGCACATACCATAGCTTCACCTTGATCGCTGTGTTATTGCTCACCTCTCATAGCTTACCCTATATCGCCGTTTTTTCGCGCACCTCGCATGTCTTCACCTATATCGCTATGTTTTTGCTCCTATCATTAATTCCCCTATATCGCTGTGTTTTCTCGCACCTCTGATACATTCTCCTGTATTGCCATGTTTTCGCGCACCTCTTACAATTTCCCCTATATCGCCGTGTTCTCGCACACCTCTCATACCTTCCCCTATATCACTGTTTTTTTGTGCATGTCCCATAGCGTCCCCTATATCACTGTGTTTTCTCGCGCCTCTGATACATTCCCCTGTATCGCCGTGGTTTCGCGCACATCCCTTAGGTTCCACTATATTGCCCTGTTTTTGCGCACCTCTCATGTTTTCCCCTATATCACGGTGTTTTCACGCACCTCTCATACCATCCCCTATATCGTTGTACCTTCGCGCACCTCTCATACCTTCCCCTATATCGCCCTGTTTTCGCACACCTTCCATACCTTCCCCTATATCGCTGTTTTTTCATGCACCTCTCATACCTCCCCCTATATCGCTGTGTTTTCACGCACCTCTCATAACTTCTCCTAATTCGCTGTATTTTTGCGCAGTTCTTATACCTTCCCCTATATTGCCGTGTTTTCATGCACATCTCATAACGTCCCCTATATCGATGTGTATTCGCGCACCTCCCATAGCATCCCTTGTATTGCTGTGCCTTCGCGCACCTCTCATACCTTCCCCTATATCGCCCCGTTTTTGCGCACCTTCCATACCTTCCCCTATATCGCCTCGTTTTCATGCACCCCTCATACCTCCCTCTATATCGCTGAGTTTTCACGCTCTTCTCATAATTTCTCCTATATCGCCGTATTTTTGCGCACATCTCATGGCTTCCCCAATATCGCCGTGTATTCATGCACATCTCTTAACGTCCCATATATCGCTGTGTATTCGCGCACCTGCCATAGCATCCTCTACATCGCTGTGCCTTCGCGCACCTCTCATACCTTCCCCTATGTCGCCCTGTTTTCGCACACTTCCCTTACCGTCCCCTATATTGCCGTATTTTTGCGCACCTCTCATGGCTTCCACAATATCGCCGTGTTTTCACGCACATCTCATAACGTCTCTTATATCTCTGTGTATTCATGCACCTCACATAGCATCCCCTACATCGCTGTGTTTTTGCGCACCTCTCATACCTTCCCCTATATAGCCCTGTTTTCGCGCAAATCCCAGAACTTCATCTTTATCGCTGTGTTATTGCTTACCTCTCATAGCTTCCCCTATATCGCCGTGTTTTCGTGCACCCCTCATGTCTTCACCTATATCGCTGTGTTTCCGCTCCTCTCATTACTTCCCCTATATCTCTCTGTGTTCTCGCACTTCTGATACAATTCCCTGTATCAACGTGTTTTCGCGCACCTCTCATAATTTCACCTATATCGCCGTGTTCTCGCACACCTCTCATATCTTCCCCTATATCACTGTGTTTTCGCGCACGTCCAATAGCGTCCCCTATATCGCTGTGTTTTCATGCAAATCTCATGTCTTCCCCTATATCACCGTACTTTCGTCCACCTCCCATACCGTCCCCTATATTGCTGTGCCTTCACACACCTCTCATACCTTTCCCTATATCGCCCTGTTTTCGAGCACCTCCCATACCTTCCCCTATATCGCTGTGTTTTCGTGTACCTCTCATACCTCCCCCTATATCGCTGTGTTTTCACGCACCACTCATAACTTCTCCTATATTGCTGTATTTTTGCGCACCTTTCATAACTTCCCCTATATCGCCATGTTTTTATGCACATCTCATACCGTCTCCTATATCGCTGTGTTTTCGCGCACCTCCCATAGCATCCCCTATATCGCTGTGCCTTCGTGCACCTCTCATACCTTCCCCTATATCGCTGTGTTTTCACGCACCTCTCTTAACTTCCCCTGTATCGCCGTGTTTTCAGGCACCTCTCATGGCTTCCCCAATATCGCCGTGTATCATGCACATCTCATACCGTCCCCTATATCGCTGTGTTTTGGCGCACCTCCCATAGCTTCATCTACATCGCTGTTTTCGCGCACATCCCATAGCTTCACCTTGATCGCTGTGTTATTGCTCACCTCTCATAGCTTACCCTATATCGCCGTTTTTTCGCGCACCTCGCATGTCTTCACCTATATCGCTATGTTTTTGCTCCTATCATTAATTCACCTATATCACTGTGTTTTCTCGCACCTCTGATACATTCTCCTGTATTGCCATGTTTTCGCGCACCTCTTACAATTTCCCCTATATCGCCGTGTTATCGCACACCTCTCATACCTTCCCCTATATCACTGTTTTTTTGCGCATGTCCCAAAGCGTCCCCTATATCGCAGTGTTTTCTCACACCTCTGATACATTCCCCTGTATCGCCGTGGTTTCGCGCACATACCATAGGTTCCACTATATTGCCCTGTTTTTGCGCACCTCTCATGTCTTCCCCTATATCACGGTGTTTTCGCGCACCTCTCATAGCATCCCCTATATCGCTGTGCCTTCGCGCACTTCTCATAACTTCCCCTATATCGCCCTGTTTTCGCGCACCTCCTATACCTTCCCCAATAGCGCGGTTTTTTCATGCACCTCTCATAGCCACCCTTATATCGCTGTGTTTTCACGCACTTCTCATAACTTCTCCTAATTCGCTGTATTTTTGCGCAGTTCTTATACATTCCCCTATATTGCCGTGTTTTCATGCACATCTCATAAAGTCCCCTATATCGCTGTGTATTCGCGCACCTGCCATAGCATCCTCTACATCGCTGTGCCTTCGCGCACCTCTCATAACTTCCCCTATGTCGCCCTGTTTTCGCACACTTCCCATACCGTCCCCTATATTGCCGTATTTTTGCGCACCTCTCATGGCTTCCACAATATCGCCGTGTTTTCACGCACATCTCATAACGCCTCCTATATCTCTGTGTATTCACGCACCTCACATAGCATCCCCTATATCGCTGTGCCTTTGCTCATCGCTCATACCTGCCCGTATATTGCCCTGTTTCCCGCGCACCTCCCATGGCTTCGCCTACATCGCTGTGTTTTTGCGCACCTCTCATACCTTCCCCTATATAGCCCTGTTTTCGCGCAAATCCCAGAACTTCATCTTTATCGCTGTGTTATTGCTTACCTCTCATAGCTTCCCCTATATCGCCGTGTTTTCGCGCACCCCTCATGTCTTCACCTATATCGCTGTGTTTCCGCTCCTCTCATTACTTCCCCTATATCTCTCTGTGTTCTCGCACTTCTGATACAGTTCCCTGTATCAACGTGTTTTCGCGCACCTCTCATAATTTCACCTATATCGTCGTGTTCTCGCACACCTCTCATATCTTCCCCTATATCACTGTGTTTTCGCGCACGTCCAATAGCGTCCCCTATATCGCTGTGTTTTCATGCAAATCTCATGTCTTCCCCTATATCACTGTGCTTTCGTCCACCTCCCATACCGTCCCCTATATTGCTGTGCCTTCGCACACCTCTCATACCTTTCCCTATATCGTCGTTTTTGAGCACCTCCCATAACTTCCCCTATATCGCTGTGTTTTCGTGTACCACTCATACCTCCCCCTATATCGCTGTGTTTTCACGCACCACTCATAACTTCTCCTATATTGCTGTATTTTTGCGCACCTCTCATAACTTCCCCTATATCACCGTGTTTTTATGCACATCTCATAACGTCCCCCATATCGCTGTGTATTCGCGCACCTCCCATAGCATCCCCTATATCGCTGTGCCTTCGCGCACCACTCATACCTTCCCCTATATCGCCCTGTTTTCGCGCACCTCCCATACCGTCCCCTATATCGCTGTATTTTCGCACACCTCTCATGGCTTCCCCAATATCACCGTTTTTTCATGCACATCTCATAACGTCTCCTATATCTCTGTGTATTCACGCACCTCCCATAGCATCCTCTATATCACTGTGCCTTCGCGCATCGCTCATACCTTCCCTTATATCGCCCTTTTTCCCGTGCACCTCCCATGGCTTCGCCTACATCGCTGTGTTTTTCCGCACATATCATACCTTCCCCTATATCGCCGAGTTTTCGCGCACCTCTCATTTCTTCACCTATATCGCTGTGTTTCCGCTCCTCTCATTACTTCCCCTATATCGCTCTGTGTTCTCGCACTTCTGATACAGTTCCCTGTATCAACGTGTTTTCGCGCAACTCTCATAATTTCACCTATATCGCCGTGTTCTCGCACACCTCTCATATCTTCCCCTATATCACTGTGTTTTCGCGCACGTCCAATAGCGTCCCCTATATCGCTCTGTTTTCACGCACCTCTCATGTCTTCCCCTATATCACTGTGTTTTCGTGTACCTCTCATACCTCCCCTTATATCGCTGCGTTTTCACGCACCTCTCATAACTTCCCCTTTATTGCTGTATTTTTGCGCACCTCTCATAACTTCTCCTATATTGCCGTGTTTTTATGCACATCTCATAACGTCCCCTATATCACTGTGTATTCGTGCACCTCCCATAGCATCCCCTATATCGCTGTGCCTTCGCGCACCTCTCATACCTTCCCCTATATCGCCCTGTTTTCGCGCACATCCCATACCTTCCACTATATTGCCCTGTTTCCGCGCACCTCACATGTCTTTCACTACATCGCTGTGTTTTCTGGCACCTCTGATGCATTTCCCTGTAACACCAAGTTTTGCGTACCTTTCATACTTTCCCCTAAATTGCCATGTTTACGTGCACCTCTCATACCTCCCCCTATATCGCCATGTTTTTATGCACATCTCAATACCGTCTGCTATATCGCTGTGTTTTTGCGCACCTCCCATAGCATCCCCTATATCGCTGTGCCTTCGTGCACCTCTCATACCTTCCCCTATATCGCCCTGTTTTCGCGCACCTCCTATACCTTCCCTTATATCACTGCGTTTTCGTGCACCTTTCATACCTTCCCCTATATCGCTGTGTTTTCGCACACCTCTCATAACTTCTCCAATATCGCTGTGTTTTTGTGCACCTCTCATACCTTCCCTATTATCACTGCGTTTTCATGCACATCTCATCACGTCCCCTATATCGCTGTGTATTCACGCACCTCCCATAGCATCCCCTATATCGCTGTGCCTTGCGCACCTCTCATAACTTCCCCTAAAAAGCTGTCTTTTCGCGCACATCCCATAGATTCACCTTTATTGCTGTGTTATTGCTCACCTCTCATAGATTCCCCTGTATCGCTGTGTTTTGGCTCACTTCTCATAGCTTCCACTACATCGACATGTTTTCGCGCACCTCTCATGTCTTCACCTAGATCGCTATGTTTTCGATCCTCTCAATACTTCCCTTATATGGCTGTGTTTTCTCGCACATCTGACACATTCTCCCGTATCGCCGTGTTTTCGCACACCTCTCATAATGTCCCATATATCGTCGTGTTCTCGCACACCTCTCATACCTTCCCCTATATCACTGTTTTTTTGCGCATGTCCCATAGCGTCCCCTATATCGCTTTGTTTTCTCGCACCTCTGATACATTCCCCTGTATCGCCGTGGTTTCGCGCACATCCCATAGGTTCCACTATATTGCCCTGTTTTTGCGCACCTCTCATGTCTTCCCCTATATCACGGTGTTTTCGCGCACCTCTCATAGCATCCCCTATATCGCCCTGATTTCGTGCACATCCCATAGCTTCCACTATATTGCCCTGCTTTCGCGCACCTCTCATGTATTCCACTACATAGTTGTATTTTCTGGCACCTCTGATGCATTCCCCTGTAACGCCAAGTATTCGCGCACCTCTCATACTTTCCCCTATGTCGCCGTGTTTACGCGAACCTCTGATACCTCCCCCTATATCGCCATGTTTCTATGCACAACTCATACCGTCTCCTTTATCGCTGTGTTTTCGCGCACCTCCCATAGCATCCCCTATATCGCTGTGCCTTCGTGAACCTCTCATACCTTCCCCTATATCGCTGTGTTTTCAGGCACCTCTCATGGCTTCCCCAATATCGCCGTGTATTCATGCACATCTCATACCGTCCCCTATATCGCTGTGTTTTGGCGCACCTCCCATAGCTTCACCTACATCGCTGTTTTCGCGCACATCCCATAGCTTCACCTTGATCGCTGTGTTATTGCTCACCTCTCATAGCTTACCCTATAACGCCGTGTTTTCGCGCACCTCGCATGTCTTCACCTATATCGCTATGTTTTTGCTCCTATCATTAATTCCCCTATATCACTGTGTTTTCTCGCACCTCTGTTACATTCTCCTGTATTGCCATGTTTTTGCGCACCTGTTACAATTTCCCCTATATCGCCGTGTTCTCGTACACCTCTCATACCGTCCCCTATATCACTGTTTTTTTGCGCATGTCCCATAGCATCCCCTATATCGCTGTGTTTTCTCGCACCTCTGATACATTCCCCTGTATCGCCGTGGTTTCGCGCACATCCCATAGGTTCCACTATATTGCCCTGTTTTTGCGCACCTCTCATGTCTTCCCCTATATCACGGTGTTTTCACGCACCTCTCATAGCCACCCTTATATCGCTGTGTTTTCACGCACTTCTCATAACTTCTCCTATATCACTGTATTTTTGCGCAGCTCTTATACCTTCCCCTATATTGCCGTGTTTTCATGCACATCTCATAACGTCCCCTATATCGCTGTGTATTCACCCACATCCCATAGCATCCCTTATATTGTTCTGCCTTCGTGCACCTCTCATACCTTCCCCTATATCGCCCTGTTTTCGCGCACCTTCCATACCTTCGCCTATATCGCTGTGTTTTCATGCACCTCTCGTACGTCCCTCCATATCGCTGTGTTTTCACACACCTCTCATAACTTCTCCAAAATCGCTGTGTTTTTGTGCACCTCTCATTCCTCCCCCTATATCGCTGTGCCTTGCGCACCTCTCATACATTCCCCTATATCGCTGTCTTTTCGCGCACATCCCATAGATTCACCTTTATCGCTGTGTTATTGCTCACCTCTCATGGCTTCCCCTATATCGCCATGTTGTTATGCACATCTCATAACGTCCTCTATATCGCTGTATATTCACGCACCTCCCATAGCTTCCCTTATATCGCTGCGCTTTCGCACACCTCTCATACCTTCCCAAATATCGCCCTGTTTTCGCGCACCTCCCATTCCTTCACCTATATCGCTGTTTTTGTGCACCTCGCATGCATTCCCATTTACCGCTGTGTTTTTGCACACCTCTCATACCTTCCCCAATATCACCATGTTTTCATGCACATCTCATAACGTCCCCAATGTCGCTGGGTTTTCACGCACCTCTCATAACTTCCTCTCTATCGCACTGTTTTCGCGCTCCTCTAATACCTTCCCCTATATCACTGTGTTTTCACGCAGCTCTCATACATTCCCCTATATCGCTGTGTTTTTGCACACCTCTCATAACTTCTCCTATATTGCCGTGTTTTTATGCACATCTCATAACGTCCCCTATATCACTGTGTATTCGTGCACCTCCCATAGCATCCCCTATATCGCTGTGCCTTCGCGCACCTCTCATACCTTCCCCTATATCGCCCTGTTTTCGCGCACATCCCATACCTTCCACAATATTGCCCTGTTTCCGCGCACCTCACATGTCTTTCACTACATCGCTGTGTTTTCTGGCACCTCTGATGCATTTCCCTGTAACACCAAGTTTTGCGTACCATTCATACTTTCCCCTAAATTGCCATGTTTACGTGCACCTCTCATACCTCCCCCTATATCGCCATGTTTTTATGCACATCTCAATACCGTCTGCTATATCGCTGTGTTTTTGCGCACCTCCCATAGCATCCCCTATATCGCTGTGCCTTCATGCACCTCTCATACCTTCCCCTATATCGCCCTGTTTTCGCGCACCTCCTATACCTTCCCTTATATCACTGTGTTTTTGCGCACCTCTCATACCTTCCCCTATATAGCCCTGTTTTCGCGCAAATCCCAGAACTTCATCTTTATCGCTGTGTTATTGCTTACCTCTCATAGCTTCCCCTATATCGCCGTGTTTTCGTGCACCCCTCATGTCTTCACCTATATTGCTGTGTTTCCGCTCCTCTCATTACTTCCCCTATATCTCTCTGTGTTCTCGCACTTCTGATACAATTCCCTGTATCAACGTGTTTTCGCGCACCTCTCATAATTTCACCTATATCGCCGTGTTCTCGCACACCTCTCATGTCTTCCCCTATATCACCGTGCTTTCGTCCACCTCCCATACCGTCCCCTATATTGCTGTGCCTTCACACACCTCTCATACCTTTCCCTATATCGCCCTGTTTTCGAGCACCTCCCATACCTTCCCCTATATCGCTGTGTTTTCGTGTACCTCTCATACCTCCCCCTATATCGCTGTGTTTTCACGCACCACTCATAACTTCTCCTATATTGCTGTATTTTTGCGCACCTTTCATAACTTCCCCTATATCGCCATGTTTTTATGCACATCTCATACCGTCTCCTATATCGCTGTGTTTTCACGCACCTCCCATAGCATCCCCTATATCGCTGTGCCTTCGTGCACCTCTCATACCTTCCCCTATATCGCTGTGTTTTCACGCACCTCTCTTAACTTCCCCTGTATCGCCGTGTTTTCAGGCACCTCTCATGGCTTCCCCAATATCACCGTGTATCATGCACACCTCATACCGTCCCCTATATCGCTGTGTTTTGGCGCACCTCCCATAGCTTCATCTACATCGCTGTTTTCGCGCACATCCCATAGCTTCACCTTGATCGCTGTGTTATTGCTCACCTCTCATAGCTTACCCTATATCGCCGTTTTTTCGCGCACCTCGCATGTCTTCACCTATATCGCTATGTTTTTGCTCCTATCATTAATTCCCCTATATCACTGTGTTTTCTCGCACCTCTGATACATTCTCCTGTATTGCCATGTTTTCGCGCACCTCTTACAATTTCCCCTATATCGCCGTGTTATCGCACACCTCTCATACCTTCCCCTATATCACTGTTTTTTTGCGCATGTCCCAAAGCGTCCCCTATATCGCTGTGTTTTCTCACACCTCTGATACATTCCCCTGTATCGCCGTGGTTTCGCGCACATACCATAGGTTCCACTATATTGCCCTGTTTTTGCGCACCTCTCATGTCTTCCCCTATATCACGGTGTTTTCGCGCACCTCTCATAGCATCCCCTATATCGCTGTGCCTTCGCGCACTTCTCATAACTTCCCCTATATCGCCCTGTTTTCGCGCACCTCCTATACCTTCCCCAATAGCGCGGTTTTTTCATGCACCTCTCATAGCCACCCTTATATCGCTGTGTTTTCACGCACTTCTCATAACTTCTCCTAATTCGCTGTATTTTTGCGCAGTTCTTATACATTCCCCTATATTGCCGTGTTTTCATGCACATCTCATAAAGTCCCCTATATCGCTGTGTATTCGCGCACCTGCCATAGCATCCTCTACATCGCTGTGCCTTCGCGCACCTCTCATAACTTCCCCTATGTCGCCCTGTTTTCGCACACTTCCCATACCGTCCCCTATATTGCCGTATTTTTGCGCACCTCTCATGGCTTCCACAATATCGCCGTGTTTTCACGCACATCTCATAACGTCTCCTATATCTCTGTGTATTCACGCACCTCACATAGCATCCCCTATATCGCTGTGCCTTTGCTCATCGCTCATACCTGCCCGTATATTGCCCTGTTTCCCGCGCACCTCCCATGGCTTCGCCTACATCGCTGTGTTTTTGCGCACCTCTCATACCTTCCCCTATATAGCCCTGTTTTCGCGCAAATCCCAGAACTTCATCTTTATCGCTGTGTTATTGCTTACCTCTCATAGCTTCCCCTATATCGCCGTGTTTTTGCGCACCCCTCATGTCTTCACCTATATCGCTGTGTTTCCGCTCCTCTCGTTACTTCCCCTATATCTCTCTGTGTTCTCGCACTTCTGATACAGTTCCCTGTATCAACGTGTTTTCGCGCACCTCTCATAATTTCACCTATATCGTCGTGTTCTCGCACACCTCTCATATCTTCCCCTATATCACTGTGTTTTCGCGCACGTCCAATAGCGTCCCCTATATCGCTGTGTTTTCATGCAAATCTCATGTCTTCCCCTATATCACTGTGCTTTCGTCCACCTCCCATACCGTCCCCTATATTGCTGTGCCTTCGCACACCTCTCATACCTTTCCCTATATCGCCGTTTTTGAGCACCTCCCATAACTTCCCCTATATCGCTGTGTTTTCACGCACCACTCATAACTTCTCCTATATTGCTGTATTTTTGCGCACCTCTCATAACTTCCCCTATATCGCCGTGTTTTTATGCACATCTCATAACGTCCCCCATATCGCTGTGTATTCGCGCACCTCCCATAGCATCCCCTATATCGCTGTGCCTTCGCGCACCACTCATACCTTCCCCTATATCGCCCTGTTTTCGCGCACCTCCAATACCGTCCCCTATATCGCTGTATTTTCGCACACCTCTCATGGCTTCCCCAATATCACCGTTTTTTCATGCACATCTCATAACGTCTCCTATATCTCTGTGTATTCACGCACCTCCCATAGCATCCTCTATATCACTGTGCCTTCGCGCATCGCTCATACCTTCCCTTATATCGCCCTTTTTCCCGTGCACCTCCCATGGCTTCGCCTACATCGCTGTGTTTTTCCGCACATATCATACCTTCCCCTATATCGCCGTGTTTTCGCGCACCTCTCATTTCTTCACCTATATCGCTGTGTTTCCGCTCCTCTCATTACTTCCCCTATATCGCTCTGTGTTCTCGCACTTCTGATACAGTTCCCTGTATCAACGTGTTTTCGCGCAACTCTCATAATTTCACCTATATCGCCGTGTTCTCGCACACCTCTCATACCTTCCCCTATATCACTGTGTTTTCGCGCACGTCCAATAGCGTCCCCTATATCGCTCTGTTTTCACGCACCTCTCATGTCTTCCCCTATATCACTGTGTTTTCGTGTACCTCTCATACCTCCCCTTATATCGCTGCGTTTTCACGCACCTCTCATAACTTCCCCTTTATTGCTGTATTTTTGCGCACCTCTCATAACTTCTCCTATATTGCCGTGTTTTTATGCACATCTCATAACGTCCCCTATATCACTGTGTATTCGTGCACCTCCCATAGCATCCCCTATATCGCTGTGCCTTCGCGCACCTCTCATACCTTCCCCTATATCGCCCTGTTTTCGCGCACATCCCATACCTTCCACTATATTGCCCTGTTTCCGCGCACCTCACATGTCTTTCACTACATCGCTGTGTTTTCTGGCACCTCTGATGCATTTCCCTGTAACACCAAGTTTTGCGTACCTTTCATACTTTCCCCTAAATTGCCATGTTTACGTGCACCTCTCATACCTCCCCCTATATCGCCATGTTTTTATGCATATCTCAATACCGTCTGCTATATCGCTGTGTTTTTGCGCACCTCCCATAGCATCCCCTATATCGCTGTGCCTTCATGCACCTCTCATACCTTCCCCTATATCGCCCTGTTTTCGCGCACCTCCTATACCTTCCCTTATATCACTGCGTTTTCGTGCACCTTTCATACCTTCCCCTATATCGCTGTGTTTTCGCACACCTCTCATAACTTCTCCAATATCGCTGTGTTTTTGTGCACCTCTCATACCTTCCCTATTATCACTGCGTTTTCATGCACATCTCATCACGTCCCCTATATCGCTGTGTATTCACGCACCTCCCATAGCATCCCCTATATCGCTGTGCCTTGCGCACCTCTCATAACTTCCCCTATATAGCTGTCTTTTCGCGCACATCCCATAGATTCACCTTTATTGCTGTGTTATTGCTCACCTCTCATAGATTCCCCTGTATCGCTGTGTTTTGGCTCACTTCTCATAGCTTCCACTACATCGACATGTTTTCGCGCACCTCTCATGTCTTCACCTAGATCGCTATGTTTTCGATCCTCTCAATACTTCCCTTATATGGCTGTGTTTTCTCGCACATCTGACACATTCTCCCGTATCGCCGTGTTTTCGCACACCTCTCATAATGTCCCCTATATCGCCGTGTTCTTGCACACCTCTCATACCTTCCCCTATATCACTGTTTTTTTGCGCATGTCCCATAGCGTCCCCTATATCGCTGTGTTTTCTCGCACCTCTGATACATTCCCCTGTATCGCCGTGGTTTCGCGCACATCCCATAGGTTCCACTATATTGCCCTGTTTTTGCGCACCTCTCATGTCTTCCCCTATATCACGGTGTTTTCGCGCACCTCTCATAGCATCCCCTATATCGCCCTGATTTCGTGCACATCCCATAGCTTCCACTATATTGCCCTGCTTTCGCGCATCTCTCATGTATTCCACTACATAGTTGTATTTTCTGGCACCTCTGATGCATTCCCCTGTAACGCCAAGTATTCGCGCACCTCTCATACTTTCCCCTATGTCGCCGTGTTTACGCGAACCTCTGATACCTCCCCCTATATCGCCATGTTTCTATGCACAACTCATACCGTCTCCTTTATCGCTGTGTTTTCGCGCACCTCCCATAGCATCCCCTATATCGCTGTGCCTTCGTGAACCTCTCATACCTTCCCCTATATCGCTGTGTTTTCAGGCACCTCTCATGGCTTCCCCAATATCGCCGTGTATTCATGCACATCTCATACCGTCCCCTATATCGCTGTGTTTTGGCGCACCTCCCATAGCTTCACCTACATCGCTGTTTTCGCGCACATCCCATAGCTTCACCTTGATCGCTGTGTTATTGCTCACCTCTCATAGCTTACCCTATAACGCCGTGTTTTCGCGCACCTGGCATGTCTTCACCTATATCGCTATGTTTTTGCTCCTATCATTAATTCCCCTATATCACTGTGTTTTCTCGCACCTCTGTTACATTCTCCTGTATTGCCATGTTTTTGCGCACCTGTTACAATTTCCCCTATATCGCCGTGTTCTCGTACACCTCTCATACCGTCCCCTATATCACTGTTTTTTTGCGCATGTCCCATAGCATCCCCTATATCGCTGTGTTTTCTCGCACCTCTGATACATTCCCCTGTATCGCCGTGGTTTCGCGCACATCCCATAGGTTCCACTATATTGCCCTGTTTTTGCGCACCTCTCATGTCTTCCCCTATATCACGGTGTTTTCACGCACCTCTCATAGCCACCCTTACATCGCTGTGTTTTCACGCACTTCTCATAACTTCTCCTATATCACTGTATTTTTGCGCAGCTCTTATACCTTCCCCTATATTGCCGTGTTTTCATGCACATCTCATAACGTCCCCTATATCGCTGTGTATTCACCCACATCCCATAGCATCCCTTATATTGCTCTGCCTTCGTGCACCTCTCATACCTTCCCCTATATCGCCCTGTTTTCGCGCACCTTCCATACCTTCCCCTATATCGCTGTGTTTTCATGCACCTCTCATACGTCCCTCCATATCGCTGTGTTTTCACACACCTCTCATAACTTCTCCAAAATCGCTGTGTTTTTGTGCACCTCTCATTCCTCCCCCTATATCGCTGTGCCTTGCGCACCTCTCATACATTCCCCTATATCGCTGTCTTTTCGCGCACATCCCATAGATTCACCTTTATCGCTGTGTTATTGCTCACCTCTCATGGCTTCCCCTATATCGCCATGTTGTTATGCACATCTCATAACGTCCTCTATATCGCTGTATATTCACGCACCTCCCATAGCTTCCCTTATATCGCTGCGCTTTCGCACACCTCTCATATCTTCCCAAATATCGCCCTGTTTTCGCGCACCTCCCATTCCTTCACCTATATCGCTGTTTTTGTGCACCTCGCATGCATTCCCATTTACCGCTGTGTTTTTGCACACCTCTCATACCTTCCCCAATATCACCATGTTTTCATGCACATCTCATAACGTCCCCAATGTCGCTGGGTTTTCACGCACCTCTCATAACCTCCTCTCTATCGCACTGTTTTCGCGCTCCTCTAATACCTTCCCCTATATCACTGTGTTTTCACGCAGCTCTCATACATTCCCCTATATCGCTGTGTTTTCGCACACCTCTCATGGATTCCCGACTATCGCCGTGTATTCATGCACATCTCATACCCTCCCCTATATCGCTGTGCTTTCGCGCATTCCCATAGCTTCACCTACATCGCTGTTTTCGCGCACCTCTCATACCTTCCCCTATATCGATGTATTTTTGCGCACATCTCATAACTTTCCCCATATTGATGTGTTTTCATGCACATCTCATAACGTCCCCTATATCGCTCTGTATTTGTGCACCTCCCATAGCATCCCTTGTATTGCTGTGCCTTCGCGCACCTCTCATACCTTCCCCTATATCACCCTGTTTTCGCGCATCTTCCATACCTTCCACTATATCGCTGTGTTTTCACGCACCTCTCATAATTTCTCCTATATCGCTGTGTTTTTGCACACCTCTCATACCTTCCCCTCTATCGCCGTGTTTTCAGGCACCTCTCATGGCTTCCCCAGTATCGCCGTGTATTCATGCACATCTCATACCGTCCCCTATATCGCTGTGTTTTGGTGCACCTCCCATAGCTTCATCTACATCGCTGTTTTCGCGCACATCCCATAGCTTCACCTTGATCGCTGTGTTATTGCTCACCTCTCATACCTTCCCCTATATCGCCGTGTTTTCGCGCACCTCTCATTTCTTCACCTATATCGCTGTGTTTCCGCTCCTCTCATTACTTCACCTATATCGCTCTGTGTTCTCGCACTTCTGATACAGTTCCCTGTATCAACGTGTTTTTGCGCAACTCTCATAATTTCACCTATATCGCCGTGTTCTCGCACACCTCTCATATCTTCCCCCATATCACTGTGTTTTCGCGCACGTCCAATAGCGTCCCCTATATCGCTCTGTTTTCACGCACCTCTCATGTCTTCCCCTATATCACTGTGTTTTCGTGTACCTCTCATACCTCCCCTTATATCGCTGCGTTTTCACGCACCTCTCATAACTTCCCCTGTATTGCTGTATTTTTGCGCACCTCTCATAACTTCCCCTATATTGCCGTGTTTGTATGCACATCTCATAACGTCCCCTATATCACTGTGTATTCGCGCACCTCTCATACCTTCCCCTATATCGCCCTGTTTTCGCGCACATCCCATACCTTCCACTATATTGCCCTGTTTCCGCGCACCTCACATGTCTTTCACTACATCGCTGTGTTTTCTGGCACCTCTGATGCATTTCCCTGTAACACCAAGTTTCGCGTACCTTTCATACTTTCCCCTAAATCGCCATGTTTACGTGCACCTCTCATACCTCCCCCTATATCGCCATGTTTTTATGCACATCTCAATACCGTCTCCTATATCGCTGTGCTTTTGCGCACCTCCCATAGCATCCCCTATATCGCTGTGCCTTCGTGCACCTCTCATACCTTCCCCTATATCGCCCTGTTTTCGCGCACCTCCTATACCTTCCCTTATATCACTGCGTTTTCGTGCACCTTTCATACCTTCCCCTATATCGCTGTGTTTTCACACACCTCTCATAACTTCTCCAATATCGCTGTGTTTTTGTGCACCTCTCATACCTTCCCTAATATCGCTGCGTTTTCATGCACATCTCATCACGTCCCCTATATCGCTGTGTATTCACGCACCACTCATAGCATCCCCTATATCGCTGTGCCTTCGCACCTCTCATACCTCCCCCAATATCGCTGTGTTTTCGTGCACCTCTCATAACTTCTCCTAATTCGCTGTATTTTTGCGCAGCTCTTATACCTTCCCCTATATTGCCGTATTTTCATGCACATCTCTTAACTTCCCATATATCGCTGTGTATTCGCGCAACTGCCATAGCATCCCCTATATCGCTGTGCCTTCGCGCACCTCTCATACCTTCCCCTATGTCGCCCTGTTTTCGCACACCTCCCATACCGTCCCCTATATCGCTGTATTTTCGCACACCTCTCATGGCTTCCCCAATATCACCGTTTTTTCATGCACACCTCATAACGTCTCCTATATCTCTGTGTATTCACGCACCTCCCATAGCATCCTCTTTATCACTGTGCCTTCGCGCATCGCTCATACCTTCCCTTATATCGCCCTTTTTCCCGTGCACCTCCCATGGCTTCGCCTACATCGCTGTGTTTTTCCGCACATATCATACCTTCCCCTATATCGCCGTGTTTTCGCGCACCTCTCATTAATTCCCCTATATCGCTCTGTGTTCTCGCACTTCTGATACAGTTCCCTGTATCAACGTGTTTTCGCGCAACTCTCATAATTTCACCTATATCGCCGTGTTCTCGCACACCTCTCATATCTTCCCCTATATCACTGTGTTTTCGCGCACGTCCAATAGCGTCCCCTATATCGCTCTGTTTTCACGCACCTCTCATGTCTTCCCCTATATCACTGTGTTTTCGTGTACCTCTCATACCTCCCCTTATATTGCTGCGTTTTCACGCACCTCTCATAACTTCCCCTGTATTGCTGTATTTTTGCGCACCTCTCATAACTTCTCCTATATTGCTGTGTTTTTATGCACATCTCATAACGTCCCCTATATCACTGTGTATTCACGCTCCTCCCATAGAATCCCCTATATCGCTGTTTCTTCGTGCACCTCTCATACCTTCCCCAATATCGCCCTGTTTTCGCACACCTCTCATGGCTTCGCCTACATCGCTGTGTTTTCGCACACCTCTCATAGCTTCCCCTATATTGCTGTCTTTTCACGCTCATCTCATAGCTTCACCTTTATCGCTGTGGTATTGCTCACCTCCCATAGCTTCCCCTATATTGCCATGTTTTCTCGCAATTCTCATATCTTCACCTATATCGCTGTGTTTCCGCTCCTCTCATTACTTCCCCTATATCGCTCTGTGTTCTCGCACCTCTGATACATTCCCCTGTTTCTCCGTGTTCTCGCACACTTTTCATATCTTCCCCTATATCAATGTGTTCTGGCGCGCGTCCAATAGCGCCCCCTATATCGCTGTGTTTTCGCGCACCTCTCATACCTCCCCCTATATCGCCCTGTTTTCGCGCACCTCCCATAGCATCCCCTATATTGCTGTGTTTTCACGCACCTCTCATAACTTCTCCTACATTGCTGTATTTTTGGACACCTCACATAACTTCTTCTATATGGCTGTGTTTTTATGCACATCTCATAACGTCCCCTATATCGCTGTGTATTCACGCACCTCTCATAGCATCCCCTATATCGCTGTGCTTTCACACACCTCTCATAATTTCTCCTATATCGCTGTGTTTTTGCGCACCTCTCATACCTTCCCCTATATCGTTGTGTTTTCACGCACCTCTCATACCTTCCCCTATATCGCCCTGTTTTCGCGCACATCCCATAGCTTCCACTATATTGCTCTGTTTTCGCGGAACTCTCATGTCTTCTCCTACATCACTGTGTTTTCTCGCACTTCTGATGCATTCCCATGTAACGCCAAGTTTTCGCGCACCTCTCATACTTTCCCCTATATCGCCGTGTTTTCGCGTACCTCTCATAGCTTCCCCTATATCACCATGTTTTCATACACATCTCATACCGTCCCCTTTCTCACTGTGTTTTCGCGCACCTCCCATAGCAGCCCCTATATCGCTGTACCTTCGTGCACCTCTCACACCTTCCCCTATATCGCCCTGTTTTTGTGCACCTCCTATACTTTCCCCTATATCGCTGTGTTTTCACGCATCTCTCATGGTTTCCTCAATATCGCCGTGTATTCATGCACGTCTCATACCGTCCCCTATATCACCATGTTTTCGCACACCTCTTATAATTTCCCCTATATCGCTGTGTTCTCACAGACCTCTCATACCTTCCCCTATATCACTGTGTTTTTGCGCACGTCCCATAGCGTCCCCTATATCGCTGTGTTTTCTCGCACCTCTGATGCATTCCCTTGTATCGCTCTGTGTTCGCGCACTTCCCATACATTCCCCTATATAGCAGTGCCTTCGCGCAACTCTCTTGCCTTCCCCTATATTGCCCTGTTTTCGCGCACTTCACATACATTCCCCTATATCGCTGTGTTTTCATGCACCTCCCATAGCATCCCCTATATTGCTGTGCCTTCGCGCACCCCTCTTATCTTCCCCTATATAGCCCTGTTTTCACGCACCTCCCATACATTCCCCTATATCACTGTGTTTTCGTGCACCTCTCATACCTCCCCCTATGTCGCTTTGTTTTCGCGCACCTCTCGTAGCTTCCCCTATATCGCTGTGCCTTGCACACCTCTCATAGCTTCCCCTATATCGCTGTGCCTTGCGCACCTCTCATAGCTTCCCCTATATCGCTGTCTTTTCGCGCACATCCCATAGATTCAGCTTTATCACTGTGTTAATCCTCACCCCTCATAGCTTCCCCTGTATTGCCGTGTTTTTGCTCACCTGTCATTTCTTCACCTAGATCGCTATGTTTTCGCTCCTCTCAATACTTCCCCTATATGGCTGTGTTTTCATGCACATTTCATACCTTCCCCTATATCGCTGTGCCTTCGCACCTCTCATACCTTCCCCAATATCGCTGTGTTTTCGTGCACCACTCACACCTTCCCTGATATCGCTGTGTTATTCACGCACCTCTCATAACTTCTCCTATATCACTGTATTTTTGTGCAGCTCTTATACCTTCCCCTATATTGCCGTATTTTCATGCACATCTCTTAACGTCCCATATATCGCTGTGTATTCGCGCAACTACCATAGCATCCCCTATATCGCTGTGCCTTCGTGCACCTCTCATACCTTCCCCTATGTCGCCCTGTTTTCGCACACCTCCCATACCGTCCCCTATATCGCTGTATTTTCGCACACCTCTCATGGCTTCCCCAATATCACCATTTTTTCATGCACATCTCATAACGTCTCCTATATCTCTGTGTATTCACGCACCTCCTAGAGCATCCCCTATATCGCTGTGCCTTCACGCATCGCTCATACCTTCCCTTATATCGCCCTTTTTCCCATGCACCTCCCATGGCTTCGCCTATATCGCTGTGTTTTTCCGCACATCTCATACCTTCCCCTATATCGCCGTGTTTTCGCGCACCTCTCATTTCTTCACCTATATCGCTGTGTTTCCGCTCCTCTCATTACTTCCCCTATATCGCTCTGTGTTCTCGCACTTCTGATACAGTTCCCTGTATCAACGTGTTTTCGCGCAACTCTCATAATTTCACCTATATCGCCGTGTTCTCGCACACCTCTCATATCTTCCCCTATATCACTGTGTTTTCGCGCACGTCCAATAGCGTCCCCTATATCGCTCTGTTTTCACGCACCTCTCATAACTTCCCCTGTATTGCCGTGTTTTTATGCACATCTCATAACGTCCCCTATATCACTGTGTATTCGTGCACCTCCCATAGCATCCCCTATATCGCTGTGCCTTCGCGCACCTCTCATACCTTCCCCTATATCGCCCTGTTTTCGCACACATCCCATGCCTTCCACTATATTGCCCTGTTTCCGCGTATCTCACATGTCTTTCACTACATCGCTGTGTTTTCTGGCACCTCTGATGCATTTCCCTGTAACACCAAGTTTCGCGCACCTTTCATAGTTTCCCCTAAATCGCCGTGTTTACGTGCACCTCTCATACCTCCCCCTATATCGCCATGTTTTTATGCACATCTCAATACCGTCTCCTATATCGCTGTGCTTTTGCGCACCTCCCATAGCATCCCCTATATCGCTGTGCCTTCGTGCACCTCTCATACCTTCCCCTATATCGCCCTGTTTTCGCGCACCTCCTATACCTTCCCTTATATCACTGCGTTTTCGTGCACCTTTCATACCTTCCCCTATATCGCTGTGTTTTCGCACACCTCTCATAACTTCTCCAATATCGCTGTGTTTTTGTGCACCTCTCATACCTTCCCTAATATCACTGCGTTTTCATGCACATCTCATCACGTCCTCTATATCGCTGTGTATTCACGCACCTCCCATAGCATCCCCTATATCGCTGTGCCTTGCGCACCTCTCATAACTTCCCCTACATCGCTGTCTTTTCTCGCACCTCTGATGCATTCGCCTGTAACGCCAAGATTTCGCGCACCTCTCATACTTTCCCCTATATCGCCGTGTTTACGCGCACCTCTCATACCTTCCCATATATCCCCGTGTTTTCATACACATCTCATATCGTCCCCTATATCACTGTGTTTTCGCGCACCTCCCATAGCATCCCCTATATCGCTGTGCGTTCGTGCACCTCTCATACCTTTCCGTATATCGCCGTGTTTTCATGCACATCTCATAACGTCCCCTATATCGCCGTATTTTTGCTCACCTCTCATAACTTCCTCTATATCGCCCTGTTTTCGCGCACCTCTCATAACTTCCCCTATATCGCTGTGTTTTCACACAACTCTCCTGGTTTCCCGACTATCGCCGTGTATTCATGTACATCTCGTACCGTCCCCTATATCGCTGTGTTTTCACACACCTCTCATACCGTCCCCTATATCGCTGTGTTTTCACACACCTCTCATACCTTACCCTATATCGCTGTCTTTTCGCGCACATCGCATAGATTCACATTTATCGCTGTGTTATTGCTCACCTCTCATAGCTTCCCCTACATCGCCGTGTTTTTGCGCACCTCTCATAACTTCCCCTATATCGCCGTGTTGTTATGCACATCTCATAACGTCCCCTATATCGCTGTGTTTTCGCGCACCTCTCATGTCGTCACCTAGATCGCTATGTTTTCGCTCCTCTCATTACTTCCCCTATATCGCTGTGTTTTCTCGCACATCTGATACATTCTCCCGTATCGTCGTGTTTTCGCCCACCTCTCATAATTTCCCCTATATCGCCGTGTTTTCGCGCACCTCTCATAATTTCCCCTATATCGCCGTGTTCTCGCACATCTCTCATACCTTCCCCTATATCATTGTGTTTTCGTGCACATCCCATAGCTTCCATTATATTGCCCTATTTTTGTGCATCTCTCATGTCTTCCCCTATATCACTGTGTTTTCGCGCACCTCTGGTAGCATCGCCTATATTGCTGTGCCTTCGTGCACCTCTCATACCTTCCCCTATATCCCCATGTTTTCGTGCACCTCTCCTACCTCCCCCAATATCGCTGTGTTTTCATGCCCCTCTCATAACTTCTCCCATATCGCTGTATTTTTGTGCACCTCTCGTGGCTTCCCCAATATCGCCGCGTTTTCATGCACGTCTCTTAATGTCCCCTATATCGCTGGGTATTCGTGCACCTCCCATAGCGTCCCCTATATCGCTGTGCTGTTGCTCACCTCCCATATCTATGCATATATCGCCTTGTTTTCGCACACCTCCCATACCTTCCCCTATATCGGTGTCTTTTCACACACCTCTCATGGCTTCCCCAATATCGCCATATTTTCATGCACATCTCATAACGTCCCCTATATCGCTGTGTATTCACGCTCCTCCCATAGAATCCCCTATATCGCTGTTTCTTCGTGCACCTCTCATACCTTCCCCAATATCGCCCTGTTTTCGCACACCTCTCATGGCTTCGTCTACATCGCTGTGTTTTCGCACACCTCTCATAGCTTCCCCTATATTGCTGTCTTTTCACGCTCATCTCATAGCTTCACCTTTATCGCTGTGGTATTGCTCACCTCCCATAGCTTCCCTCATATTGCCATGTTTTCACGCAATTCTCATATCTTCACATATATCGCTGTGTTTCCGCTCCTCTCATTACTTCCCCTATATCGCTCTGTGTTCTCGCACCTCTGATACATTCCCCTGTTTCTCCGTGTTCTCGCACACTTTTCATATCTTCCCCTATATCAATGTGTTTTGGCGCGCATCCAATAGCGCCCCCTATATCGCTGTGTTTTCGCGCACCTCTCATACCTCCCCCTATATCGCCCTGTTTTCGCGCACCTCCCATAGCATCCCCTATATTGCTGTGTTTTCACGCACGTCTCATAACTTCTCCTACATTGCTGTATCTTTGCACACCTCACATAACTTCTTCTATATGGCTGTGTTTTTATGCACATCTCATAACGTCCCCTATATCGCTGTGTATTCACGCACCTCCCATAGCATCCCCTATATCGCTGTGCGCTCGCGCACCTCTCATACCTTCCCCTATATCGCCGTTTTCACGTACCTCCCATTCCTTCCCCTATATCGCTGTGCTTTCACACACCTCTCATAATTTCTCCTATATCGCTGTGTTTTTGTGCACCTCTCATACCTTCCCCTATATCGTTGTGTTTTCACGCACCTCTCATAACTTCTCTTACATTGCTGTATTTTTGCGCACCTCTCATAACTTCCCCTATATCGCTGTGTTTTTGTGCACCTCTCATACCTTCCCCTATATCACTGTGTTTTCGCGCACGTCCCATAGCGTCCCCTATATCGCTGTGTTTTCGTGCACCTCTCATACCTTCCCCTATATCGCCCTGTTTTCGCGCACATCCCATAGCTTCCACTATATAGCTCTGTTTTCGCGGAACTCTCATGTCTTCTCCTACATCACTGTGTTTTCTCGCACTTCTGATGCATTCCCATGCAACGCCAAGTTTTCGCGCACCTCTCATACTTTCCCCTATATTGCCGTGTTTTCGCGTACCTCTCGTAGCTTCCCCTATATCACCATGTTTTCATACACATCTCATACCGACCCCTATATCGCTGTGCGCTCGCACACCTCTCATACCTTCCCCTATATCGCCGTTTTCACGCACCTCCCATTCCTTCCCCAATATCGCTGTGCTTTCACACACCTCTCATACCTTCCCCTATATCGCTGTTTTTTCACGCACCTCTCATAGCTTCCCCTATATCAACCATGTTTTCATACACATCTCATACCGTCCCCTATATCACTGTGTTTTCGCGCACCTCCCATAGCAGCCCCTATATCGCTGTACCTTCGTGCACCTCTCACACCTTCCCCAATATCGCCCTGTTTTTGCGCACCTCCTATACTTTCCCCTATATCGCTGTGTTTTCACGCATCTCTCATGGCTTCCTCAATATCGCCGTGTATTCATGCACGTCTCATACCGTGCCCTATATCGCTGTGTTTTCGCACACCTCCCATAGCTTCGCCTACATCGCTGTTTTCGCACACCTCTCATACCTTCCCCTATATCGCTGTTTTTTCGCGCACATCCTATAGCTTCACCTTTATCGCTGTGTTATTGCTCATCTCTCATAACTTCCCATATATCGCCGTTTTTTCGCACACCTCGCATGTCTTCACCTATATCGCTATGTTTTCGCTCCAATCATTACTTCCCCTATATCGGTGTTTTCTCGCACCTCTGAAACATTCCCCTGTATCACCATGTTTTCGCACACCTCGCATGTCTTCACCTATATCGCTATGTTTTCGCTCCAATCATTACTTCCCCTATATTGCTGTGTTCTCACAGACCTCTCATACCTTCCCCTATATCACTGTGTTTTTGCGCACGTCCCATAGCGTCCCCTATATCGCTGTGTTTTCTCGTACCTCTGATGCATTCCCTTGTATCGCCCTGTTTTCGCGCACTTCCCATACATTCCCCTATATAGCAGTGCCTTCGCGCAACTCTCTTGCCTTCCCCTATATCGCCCTGTTTTCGCGCACTTCACATACATTCCCCTATATCGCTCTGTTTTCATGCACCTCCCATAGCATCCCCTATATTGCTGTGCCTTCGCGCACCCCTCTTACCTTCCCCTATATAGCCCTGTTTTCACGCACCCCCCCATACATTCCCCTATATCGCTGTGTTTTCGTGCACCTCTCATACCTCCCCCTATGTCGCTTTGTTTTCACGCACCTCTCATAACTTCTCCTATATCGCTGTATTTTGTGCACCTCTCATGGCTTCCCCAATATAGCCGTGTTTTCATGCACATCTCTTAACGTCACCTATATCGCTGTGTATTCGCGCACCTCCCATAAAATACCCTATATCGCTGTGTTTTCGCACACCTCTCATACCTTCCCCTATATCGCCCTGTTTTCGCGCACCTTCCATAGCTTCCACTATATTGCCCTGTTTTTGCGTACCTCTCATGTCTTCCCCTACATCGCTGTGTTTTCTCGCACTTCTGATGCATTCCCATGTAACGCCAAGTTTTCGCGCACCTCTCATACTTTCCCCTATATCACCGTGTTTTTGCGTACCTCTCATAGCTTCCCCTATATCACCGTGTTTTCATACACATCTCATACCGTCACCTATATCACTGTGTTTTCGCGCACCTCCCATAGCATCCCCTATATCGCTGTGTCTTCGTGCACCTCTCATACCTTCCCCTATATCGCTGTGTTTTCACGCACCTCTCATGGCTTCCCCAATATCGCCGTGTATTCGTGCTCGTCTCATACCGTCCCCTATATCGCTGCGTTTTCGTGCACCTCTTATAATTTCCCCATATCGCCGTGTTCTCGCAGACCTCTCATACCTTCCCCTATATCACTGTTTTCGCGCAAGTCCCATAGCGTCCCCAATATCGCTGTGTTTTCTCGCACCTCTGATGCATTCCCCTGTATCTCTGTGTTGTCGCGCACATCCCATAGCTTCCACTATATTGCCCTGTTTTTGCGCACCTCTCATGTCTTCCCCTATTTCACTGTGTTTTCGCGCACCTCCCATAGCATCCCCTATATTGCTGTGCCTTCGAGCACCTCTCATACCTTCCCCTATATCGCCCTGTTTTCGCGCACCTCCCATACATTCTCCCATATCGCTGTGTTTTCGTGCACCTCTCATACCTCCCCCTATATCGTTGTGTTTTCACGCACCTCTCATAACTTTTCCTCTATCGCTGTATTTTTGTGCACCTCTCATGGCTTCCCCAATATCGCCGTGTTTTCATGCACATCTCTTAACGTCCGCTATATCGCTGGGTTTTCACGCACCTCTCATAACTTCCACTATATCAGTCTGTTTTCGTACTCCTCTCATACCTTCCCCTGTATCGCTGTGTTTTCGCGCACGTCCCATAGCGTCCCCTATATCGCTGTGTTTTCGCGCAGCTCTCATACCTTCTCCTATATCGCCCTGTTTTCATGCACATCCCATAGCTCTCACTATATTGCCCTGTTTTCATGCACCTCTCATGTATTCCACTACATCGCTGTGTTTTCTGACACCTGTGATGCATTCCCCTGTAACGCCGTGTTTTTGCGCACCTCTCATACATTCCCCTATATCGCCGTGTTTTCACGCATCTCTCATTTCTTCACCGATATCTCCGTGTTTTCATGCACATCTCATACCGTCCCTTATATCACTGTGCCTTCGCGCACCTCTCATACCTTCCCCTATATCGCTGTGTTTTCGTGCACCTCTCATACCTTCACACCTTCCCCTATATCGCTGTGTTTTCACTCACCTCTCATAACTTCTCATATATCGCCGTGTTTTCGCGAACCTCTCATAATTTCCCCTATATAGCCATGTTCTTGCACACCTCTCGTACCTTCCACTATATCACTGTGTTTTTGCGCACGTCCCATAGCATCCCCTGTATCGCTGTGTTTTCGGGCACCTCTCATACTTTTCCCTGTATCGCCATGTTTTCGCGCATATCCCATAGCTTCCACTATATAGCCCTGTTTTCGAGCACCTCTCATGTCTTCCCCTATACCACTGTGTTTTCGCGCACCTCTCATACCTCCACCAATATCGCCATGTTTTTATGCACATCTCATACCGTCTCCTCTATCGCTGTGTTTTTGCGCACCTCCGATAGCATCCCATATATCGCTGTTCCTTCGAGCACCTCTCATACCTTCCCTATATCGCCCTGTTTTCGCGCACCTCCTATACCTTCCCTTATGTCACTGCGTTTTCGTGCACCTTTCCTACCTTCCCCTATATCGCTGTATTTTCGCACACCTCTCATAACTTCTCCTATATCGCTGTGTTTTTGTGCACCTCTCATACCTTCCCTAATATCACTGTGTTTTCATGCACATCTCATCACGTCCCCTATATCGCTGTGTATTCACGTACCTCCCATAGCATCCCCTATATCGCTGTGCCTTGCGCACCTCTCATAGCTTCCCCTATATCGCTGTCTTTTCGTGCACATCCCATAGATTCACCTTTATCGCTGTGTTATTGCTCACCTCTCATAGCTTCCCCTGTATCGCCGTGTTTTTGCTCACCTCTCATAACTTCCCCTATATCGCCGTGTTTTTGTTCACCTCTCATAGCTTCCCCTATATCGCCATGTTTTCACGCACCTCTCATGTCTTCACCTAGATTGCTGTTTTCGATCCTCTCAATACTTCCCCTATATCGCTGTGTTTTCTCGCACATCTGACACATTCTCCCGTATCGCCGTGTTTTCGCACATCTCTCATAATTTACCCTATATCGCCGTGTTCTCGCACACCTCTCATAACTTCCCCTATATCACTGTGTTTTCGCGCACGTCCCATTGCGTCCCCTATATCGCTTTGTTTTCGCGCACCTCTCATAGCTTCCCCTATATCGCCCTGTTTTCGTACACATCCCATAGCTTCCACTATATTGCCCTGTTTTAGCGCACCTCTCATGTATTCCACTACATAGCTGTGTTTTCTGGTGCCTCTGATGCATTCCCCTGTAACGCCAAGTTTTCACGCACCTCTCATTCTTTCCCCTATATCGCCGTGTTCACGCGCACCTCTCATACCTCCCCCTATATCGCCATGTTTTTATGCACATCTCATACCGTCTCCTATATCGCTGTGTGTTCGCGCACCTCCCATAGCATCCCTTATATTGCTGTGCCTTCGCGCACATCTCATACCTTCCCCTACGTCGCCCTGTTTTCGCACACCTCCCATACCGTCCCCTATATCGCTGTGTATTCGTGCACCTGTAATACCTTCCCCTATATCTCTGTGTTTTCACACACTTCTCATAACTTCTCCTATATCGCTGTGTTTTCGTTTACCTTTCATACCTTCCCTTATATCGCTGTGTTTTCACACACCTCTCATAACTTCTCCTATATCACTGTGTTTTTGTGCACCTCTCATACATTCGCTAATATCGCTGTTTTCATGCACATCTCATCACGTCCCCTATATCGCTGCGTATTCGCGCTCCTCCCATAGCATCCCCTATATCACTGTGCCTTGCGCACCTCTCATACCTTCCCCTATATCGCTGTCATTTCGCGCACATCCCATAGATTCATCTCTATCGCTGTGTTATTGCTCACCTCTCATAGCTTCCCCTGTATTGCCATGTTTTTGCTCACGTCTCATGTCTTCACCTAGATCGCTATGTTTTCGCTCCTCTCAATTCTTCCCCTATATCGCTGTGTTTTCTCGCACAATTGATACGTTCTCCCGTATCGCCGTGTTTTTGCACCTCTCATAATTTCCCCTATATCGTCGTGTTCTCGCACACCTCTCATACCTTCCCCTATATCACTGTGTTTTCGCGCACGTTCCATAGCGTCCCCTATATTACTGTGTTTTCGCGCACCTCTCATACCTTCCCCTATATCGCCCTGTTTTCGCGCACATCCCATACCTTCCACTATATTGCCCTGTTTTCGCGCACCACTCATGTCTTCCACTACATCGCTGTGTTTTCTGGCACCTCTGATGCATTCCCCTGTAACACCAAGTTTTCGCGCACCTCTCATACTTTCCCCTATATCGCCGTATTTACGCGCACCTCTCATACCTCCCCCTATATCGCCATGCTTTTATGCACATTTCATACCGTCTACTATATCGCTGTGTTTTCGCGCACCTCCCATAACATCCCCTATATCGCTGCGCCTTCGTGCAACTCTCATACCTTCCCTTATATCGCCCAGTTTTCGCGCACCTTCTATACCTTCCCTTATATCGCTGCGTTTTCGTGCACCTCTCATACCTTCCCCTATATTGCCCTGTTTTCGCGCACTTCCTATACCTTCCCTTATATCACTGCGTTTTCGTGCACCTCTCATAGCTTCCCCTATATGGCTTTGTTTTCATGCACATCTCATAACGTCCCCTATATCGCTGTGTATTCGTGCACCTCCCATTCCTTCCCGTATATATCTCTGTGTTTTCGTGCACCTTTCATACCTTCCCCTATATCGCTGTGTTTTCGCTTACCTCTTATAACTTCTCCTATAACGCTGTGTTTTTGTGCACCTCTCATACCTTCCCTAATATCGCTGCGTTTTCATGCACATCTCATCACGTCCCCTATATCACTGTGTATTCACGCACCTCCCATAGCATCCCCTATATCGCTGTGCCTTGCGCACCTCTCATTGCTTCCCCTATATCACTGTCTTTTCGCTCACATCCCATAGATTCACCTTTATCACTGTGTTATTGCTCACCTCTCATAGCTTCCCCTATATCGCCGTGTTTTCGCGCACCTCTCATGTCTTCACCTAGATCGCTATGTTTTCGCTCCTCTCAATACTTCCCCTATATCGCTGTGTTTTCTCGCACATCTGATACATTCTCCCGTATCGCCGTGTTTTCGCACACCTCACTTAATTTCCCCTATATCGCCGTGTTCTCGCACACCTCACCTTTACCTTACCCTATATCGCCCTGTTTTCATGCACATCGCATAGCTTCCACTACATTGCCCTGTTTTCGCGCACCTCTCATGTATTCCACTACATCGCTGTGTTTTCTGGCACCTCTGATGCATTCCCCTGTAACGCCAACTTTTTGCGCACCTCTCATACTTTCCCCTATCTCGACGTGTTCTCGCACATCTCTCATACCTTCCCCTTTATCACTGTGTTTTCGCGCACGTCCCACAGCGTCCTCTATATCGCTGTGCTCTCACGCACCTCTCATGTCTTCCCCTACATCGCTGTGTTTTCTCGCACCTCTGATGAATTCCCCTGTAACGCCAAGTTTTCGGGCACCTCTCATACTTTCTCCTATATCACCGTGTTTTAGCGCACCTCTCATAGCGTCCCATATATCGCCGTGTTTTCATACACATCTCATACCGTCCCCTATATCACTGTGTTTTCGCGCACCTTCCATAGCATCTTCTATATCGCTGTGCCTTCGTGCACCTCTCATACCTTCCCCTATATCGCCGTGTTTTCATGCACATCTCATAACGTCCCCTATATTGCTGGGTTTTCACGCACCTCTCATAACTTCCCCTGTATCGCCGTGTTTTTGCTCACCTCTCATAACTTCCCCTATATCGCCGTGTTGTTATGCGCATCTCATAACGTCCCCTATATCGCTGTGTATTCGCGCACCTCCCATAGCATCCCCTATATCGCTGTGCCTTCGCGCACCTCTCATACCTTCCCCTATATCGCCCTGTTTTCGCGCACCTCCCATTCCTTCACCTATATCGCCCTGTTTTCGCGCACCTCCCATTCCTTCACCTATATCGCTGTTTTCGTGCACCTCTCATACATTCCCCTATATTGCTGTGTTTTCACACACCTCATAACTTCTCCTAAATCGCTGTGTTTTTGTGCACCTCTCATACGTTCCCTAATATCGCTGCGTTTTCATGCACATCTCATCACGTCCCCTATATCAATGTATATTCACGCACCTCCCATAGCATCCCCTATATCGCTGTGCCTTCGTGCACCTCTCATACCTTCCCCTATATCGCCCTGTTTTCGCGCACCTCCTATACCTTCCCTTATATCGCTGCGTTTTCGTGTACCTCTCATACCTCCCCCTATATCGTTCTGTTTTCACGCACCTCTCATAACTTCTCCTATATTTCTGTATTTTTGCGCACCTCTCATAACTTCCACTATATCGCTGTGATTTTATGCACATCTCATAACGTCCCCTATATCGCTGTGTATTCGTGCACCTCCCATACCTTCCCCTATATCGCTGTGTTTTCGCACACCTCTCATAACTTCTCGTATATCGCTGTGTTTTTGTGGACCTCTCATACCTTCCCTAATACCGTTGCGTTTTCATGCACATCTCATCACGTCCCCTATATCGCTGTGTATTCACGCACATCCCATAGTATCCCCTATATCGCTGTGCCTTGCGCACCTCTCATAGCTTTCCCTATATCACTGTATTTTCGCGCACATCCCATAGATTCACCTTTATCGCTGTGTACTTGCTCACCTGTCATAGCTTCCCCTGTATCACCATGTTTTTACTCACCTCTCATAGCTTCCCCTCTATCGCTGTGTTTTCGCGCACCTCTCATGTCTTCACCTAGATCGCTATGTTTTCGCTCCTCTCAATACTTCCCCTATAGTGCAGTGTTTTCTCGCACATCTGATACATTCTCCGGTATCGCCGTGTTTTCGCACACCTCTCATAATTTCCCCTATATCGCCAAATTCTCGCACACCTCTCATACCTTCCCCTATATCTTTGTGTTTTTGCGCACGTCCCATTGCGTCCCCTATATCGCTGTGTTTTTTGTGCACCTCTCATACCTTCCCCTATATCGTCCTGTTTTCGTGCACATCCCATAGCTTCCACTATATTGCCCTGTTTTCGCGCACCTCTCATGTATTCCACTACATCGCTGTGCTTTCTGGCACCTCTGATGCATTCCCCTGTAACGCCAAGTTTTCGCGCACCTCTCATACCTCCCCCTATATCGCCGTGTTTTTATGCACATCTCATACCGTCCCCTATATTACTGTGTTTTCGTGCACCTCCCATAGCATCCCCTATATCGCTGTGCCTTCGTGCACCTCTCATACCTTCCCCTATATCGCCCAGTTTTCATGCACCTCCTATACCTTCCCTTGTATCGCTGCGTTTTCGTGCACCTCCCATACCTTCCCCTATTTCGCTGTGTTTTCATGCACCTCTCATACCTTCCCCTATATCGCCGTGTTTTCATGCACCTCTCATACCTTCCCCTATATGGCCGTGTTTTCATGCACCTCTCATACTTTCCTCTATTTCGCTGTGTTTTCATGCACATCTCATAACGTCCCCAATTTAGCTGTGCTTTCGTGCACCTCCCATAACATTCCCTATATCGCTGTGCCTTCACGCACCTCTCATACCTTCCCCTATATCGCTTTTTTTTCATGCACATCTCATAAGGTCCGCTATGTCGCTGGGTTTTCACGCACCTCTCATAACTTCCCCTATATCACCCTGTTTTCGTGCTCCTCTCATACCTTCCCCTATATCACTGTGTTTTCACGCACCTCTCATAACTTCCCCTTTGTCGCTGTTTTTTCGCACACCTCTCATGGTTTCCCGTCTATCGCCGTGTATTCATCCACATCTCAAACCGTCCCATATATCGCTGTGCTTTCGCGCACCTCTCACACCTTCCCCTATATTGCTGTGTTTTCGTGCAACTCTCATACCTTCACTAATTTCGTTGCATTTTCATGCACATTTCATCACGTCCCCTATATCGCTGTATATTCACGCACCTCCCATAGCATCCCCTATATCGCTGTGCATTCACGCACCTCTCATACCTTCCCCTACATCGCCCTGTTTTAGCGCACATCCCATTACTTCCACTATATTGCCACGTTTTTGCGCACCTCTCATGTCTTCTCCTACATCGCTGTGTTTTCTCGCACCTCTGATGCATTCCCCTGTAACGCCAAGTTTTCGCACACGTCTCATACTTTCACCTATATCACTGTGTTTTCGCGCACCTCCCATAGCATCCCCTATATCGCTGTGCCTTCGTGCACCTCTCATACCTTCCCCTATATCACCGTGTTTTCATGCACATCTCATAACTTCCCCTATATCGCTGTGTTTTCGGACACCTCTCACACCTTCCCCTGTATCGGTGGGTTTTAGCTCACCTCTCATAGCTTCCACTATATTGCCTTGTTTTCGAGCACCTCTGATGTCTTCCCCTATATCATTGTGTTTTCGTGCACCTTCCATAGCATCCCCTATATTGCTGTGCCTTCATCTATATCACCCTGTTTTCGAGCACCTTCCATACCTTCTCCTATATCGCTGTGCCTTGCGCACCACTCATAACTTCCCCTATATCGCTGTGTTTTCACACACCTCTCATGGTTTCCCGACTATTGCCGTGTATTCATGCACATCTCATACCGTCCCCTATATCGCTGAGTTTTTGCACACCTCTCATACCTTCGCCTACATCCCAGTGTTTTTGCGAAACTGTCATAACTTCCCCTATATCGCCGTATTGTTATACACATCTCATAACGTCCCCTATATCGCCCTGTTTTCGCGCACCTCCCATTATTTCACCTATATCGCCCTGTTTTCGCACACCTCCCATTCCTTCACCTATATCGCTGTTTTCGTGCACCTCTCATACCTTCCCCTATATCGCTGTGTTTTCACACAACTCTCATAACTTCTCCTATATCGCTGTGTTTTTGTGCACCTCTCATATCTTCCGTAATATCGCTGTGTTTTCATGCACATCTCATCACGTCCCCTATAACGCTGTGTATTCACGCACCTCCCATAGCATCCCCTATATCACTGTGCCTTGCGCGCCTCTCATACCTTTCCCTATATCGCTGTCTTTTCGCGCACATCGCATACATTCACCTTTATCGCTGTGTTATTGCTCATCTCTCATAGCTTCCTCTGTATCGCCGTGTTTTTGCTCACCTCTCATAGATTCCGCTATATCGCCGTGTTTTTGCGCACCTCTCCTGTCTTCCCCTATATCACTGTGTTTTCGCGCACATTCCATTGCATGCCCTATATTGCTGTGCCTTCGCATACCTCTCATAACTTCATCTATATGGCCCTGTTTTCGCGCACCTCCCATTCCTTCACCTATATCGCCCTGTTTTCGCGCACCTCCCATTCCTTCACCTACAACTCTGTTTTTGTGCACCTCTCATACCTTCCCCTATATCGCTGTGTTTTCGTGCTCCTTTCATACCTTCACTAATGTCGTTGCATTTTCATACACATCTCATACCGTCCCCTATATCACTGTGTTTTCGCGCACCTTCCATAGCATCTTCTATATCGCTGTGCCTTCGTGCACCTCTCATACCTTCCCCTATATCGCCGTGTTTTCATGCACATCTCATAACGTCCCCTATATTGCTGGGTTTTCACGCACCTCTCATAACTTCCCCTGTATCGCCGTGTTTTTGCTCACCTCTCATAACTTCCCCTATATCGCCGTGTTGTTATGCGCATCTCATAACGTCCCCTATATCACTGTGTATTCACGCACCTCCCATAGCTTCCCCTGTATCGCCGTGTTTTTGCTCACCTCTGATAGCTTCCCCTATAACTCCCTGTTTTCACGCACCTCCCATGCTTTCCCGATAACGCTGTGTTTTCGTACTCCCCTCATACCTTCCCCTAAATCGCTGTGATTTTGCACACCTCTCATACCTTCCCCTATATCGCTGTGTTTTCAGGCACCTCTCATGGCTTCCCCAATATCGCCATGTATTCATGCACATCTCATACCGTCCCCTATATCGCTGTGTTTTGGCGCACCTCCCATAGCTTCGCCTACATCGCTGTTTTCGCGCACATCCCATAGCTTCACCTTGATCGCTGTGTTATTGCTCACCTCTCATAGCATACCCTATATCGCCCTGTTTTCGCGCACCTCGCATGTCTTAACCTATATCGCTATGTTTTCGCTCCTATCATTAATTCCTCTATATCGCTGTGTTTTCTCGCACCTCTGATACATTCTCCTGTATTGCCATGTTTTCGCGCACCTCTTACAATTTCCCCTATATCGCCGTGTTATCACACACCTCTCATACCTTCCACTATATCACTGTTTTTTTGCGCATGTCCCATAGCGTCCCCTATATCGCTGTGTTTTCTCGCACCTCTGATACATTCCCTTGTATCGCCGTGGTTTCGCGCACATCCCATAGGTTCCACTATATTGCCCTGTTTTTGCGCACCTCTCACGTCTTCCCCTATATCACGGTTTTTTCGCGCACCCCTCATAGCATCCCCTGTATTGCTGTGCCTTCTCGCACCTCCCATACCTTCCCCAATATCGCTGTGTTTTCGTGCACCTCTCCTACCTTCCTTTATATCGCTGTGTTTTCACGCACCTCTCATAACTTCTCCTATATCGCTGTAGTTTTGCGCACCTCTCATAACTTCCCCTGTATCGCCGTGTTTTTATGCACATCTCATAACGTCCCCTATATCGCTGTGTATTCGAGCACCTCCCATTCCTTCCCGTGTTTTTCTCTGTGTTTTCGTGCACCTTTCATACCTTTCCCTATATCGCTTTGTTTTCGCACAGCTCTCATAACTTCTCCTATATCACTGTGTTTTTGTAAACCTCTCATACCTTCCCCTATATCGCCATGTTTTCATGCACATCTCATAACGTCCCCTACATTGCGGGGTTTTCACGCACCTCTCATAACTTCCCCTATATCGCTGTGTTTTCGCACACCTCTCATGGTTTCCCGTCTATTGCCGTGTATTCATGTACATCTCATACCGTCCCGTATATCGCTGTGCTTTCGCGCACCTCTCATACCTTCCCCAATATCGCTGTGTTTTTGTGCACCTCTCATACCATCACTAATATCGTTGCATTTTCATGCACATCTCATCACGTCCCCTATATCGCTATGTATTCACGCACCCCCCATAGTATCCCCTATATCGCTGTGTATTCACGCACCTTCCATAGTATCCCCTATATCGCTGTGCCTTCGCGCACCTCTTATACCTTCCCCTATATCGCCCTGTTTTCGTGCACCTCTGATGTCTTCACCGAGATCGCTATGTTTTCGCTCCTCTCATTACTTCCCCTATATTGCTATGTTTACTCGCACATCTGATACATTCTCCCGTATCGCCGTGTTTTCGCGCACCTCTCATAATTTCCCCTATCTCGCCGTGTTCTCGCACATCTCTCATACCTTCCCCTATATCACTGTGTTTTCGCGCACGTCCCATAGCGTCCCCTATATCGCTGTGTTTTCGCACACCTCTCATACCTTCCCCTATATCGATGTCTTTTCGCACACATCCCATAGATTCATCTTTATCGCTGTGTTATTGCTCACCCCTCATAGCTTCCCCTGTATCACCGGGTTTTAGCTCACCTCTCATAGCTTCCACTATATTGCCCTGTTTTCGCACACCTCTCATGTCTTCCCCTATATCACTGTGTTTTGCGCACCTTCCATAGCATCCCCTATATTGCTGTGCCTTCGCATACCTCTCATAACTTCATCTATATCACCCTGTTTTCAAGTACCTTCCATACCTTCCCCTATATCGCTGTGCCTTGCGCACCTTTCATACCTTCCCCATATCGCTGTCTTTTCGCGCACATCCCATAGATTCACCTTTATCACTGTGTTATTGCTCACCTCTCTAGCTTCCCCTACATCGCCGTGTTTTTGCGCACCTCTCATAACTTCCCCTATATCGCTGTATTGTTATGCACATCTCATAACGTCCCCTATATCGCTGTGTATTCGCGCACCTCCCATAGCATCCCCTATATCGCTGTGCCATCGCGCACCTCTCATACCTTCCCCTTTCTCGCCCTGTTTTCACGCACCTCCCATTCCTTCACCATATATCGCCCTGTTTTTGCGCACCTCGCATTCCTTCACCTATATCGCTGTTTTTGTGCACCTCTCATACCTTCCCCTATATCGCCCTGTTTCCCGCACACCTCCCATGGCTTCGCCTAGATCGCTGTGTTTTTGCACACCTCTCATACCTTCCCTAATATCGCTGCGTTTTCATGCACATCTTATCACGTCCCCTATATCGCTGTGTATTCACGCACCTCCCATAGCATCCCCTATATCGCTGTGCCTTGCGCACCTCTCATACCTTCCCCGATATCGCTGTCTTTTCGCGCACATCCCATAGATTCACCTTTATCGCTGTGTTTTTGCTCACCTCTCATAGCTTCCCCTGTATCGTCGTCTTCTTGCTCACCTCTCATAGCTTCCCCTATATCGCTGTGTTTTCGCGCACCTCTCCTGTCTTCCCCTATATCACTGTGTTTTCGCGCACCTTTCATAGCATCCCCTATATTGCTGTGCCTTCGCATACCTCCATTAACTTCACCTATATCATCCTGTTTTCGAGCACCTCTCATACCTTCCCCTATATCGCCCTGTTTTCACGCACCTCCCATTCCTTCACCTATATCGCTGTTTTCGTGCACCTCTCATACCTTCCCCTATATCGCTGTGTTTCCCGCACACCTCCCATGGCTTCGCCTAGATCGCTGTGTTTTTGCGCACCTCTCATACCTTCCCTAATATCGCTGCGTTTTCATGCACATCTTATCACGTCCCCTATATCGCTGTGTATTCACGCACCTCCCATAGCATCCCCTATATCGCTGTGCCTTGCGCACCTCTCATACCTTCCCCGATATCGCTGTCTTTTCGCCCACATCCCATAGATTCACCTTTATCGCTGTGTTTTCGCGCACCTTCCATAGCATCCCCTATATTGCTGTGCCTTCGCATACCTCCATTAACTTCACCTATATCACCCTGTTTTCGAGCACCTTCTATACCTTCCCCTATATCGCTGTCTTTTCGCACACATCCCATAGAGTCACCTTTATGGCTGTGTTATTGCTCACCTCTCATAGCTTCCCCTGTTATATTGGGGAATATCACGCTTCCCCGTGATATTGGGGAAGCTATGTGAGGTGCGGGAAAACACAGCAACATAGGAGAAGCTATGAGAGGTGTGCATAAACACAGTGATTTGGGGAAAGCGATGAGAGGTGCGGGAAAACATCGCAATATATGGGAAGATATGAGAGGTGTGCGAAAACACGGCGAAAAATGGGAAGCTACGGGAGGTGCGCGAAAACAGAGCGATATAGGGGATGGTATGAGAGATTCAGGAAAGCACAGCGATATAGGGGACTCTATGGGAGGTGCACGAAAACATGGCGATATAGGGGAAGCTCTGAGACGTGCGCGAAAACGCATCGATAGAGGGGAAGCTACGAGATGTGTGCGAAAATATCGGCATACATGGTAAGCTATGAGAGGTGTGCAAAAACAGCGATATAGTGGAAGCAGTGGGAGGTATGCGAAAACACAGCAATATAGGGGAAGCTATGAAAGCTGTTTGATAACACAGCGATATAGGGAAAGATGTGAGAGGTGCGCGAAAATGCGGCGTTACCAGGGAAGCTACGAGAGGTGCACGAAAACACATCGATATACTGGCAGGTATGAGAGGTGCACAAAAACAAAACGACATAGGGGTAGGTATGCGAGGTGCACGAAAACACAACGATATAGGGGAAGCGATGCGAGGTGCGCAAAAACACAGCGATATAGGGGAAGCTATGAGAGGTGCCAGAAAACACAGCCGTATATGGGAAGCTACGGGAGGTGCACGAAAACAGAACGATATAGGGGACGGTATGAGACGGTATGTTTTCTCGCACCTCTCATAGCTTCCCCTATATCGCCGTGTTTTCCGCACCTCACATACCTTCCCCTATATCGCTATGTTGTCGCGCAAATCCCATGGCTTCCCCTATATCACTGTGTTTTCGCGCACCTCTCATAGGTTCCCCTATAAGACTGTGTTTTTGCACACCTCTCATCCCTTCCCCTTTATCGCTATGTTATTGCGCACCTCTCATAGCTTCCACTCTATCGCTGTGCTCTCGCGCACCTCTCATACCTTCCCCTATAGAGGTGCGATTTCTCTCACCTCTCATAACTTCCCTTATATTGCTGTGTTTTTGCACACCTCTCATACATTCCCCTACATCTCCATGTTTTCGCGCACTGCTCATACCTTCCTGTATATTGGTTTGATTTTGCACACCTCACATAGCTTCCTCTATATCGCTGTTTTCCGCGCACCTCTGATAGATTCCCCTAAATCGCTGTGTTTTCGCGCACCTCTCATAACTTCCCCTATATCGCTGTGTTTTCATGCACCTTCCATAGGTTCCGCTACATCGCTGTGTTTTCGCGTGCCTATCATACCTTCCCCTATATCAATGTGTTCTCATAGCTTACCCCAAATCGCTGTGTTTTCTCGCACCTCTCATAGCTTCCCCTATATTGCTGTTTTCTCGCACCTCTCATATCTTCCCCTATATGGCTGAGATTTTGCTGACCTCTCACAGCTGTGCCTATATCGCCATGTTTTCGCACACCTCCCATAGCTTCCCATATATCACTGTCTTTTCGCGCACCTCTCATAACTTCTCCTATGTCGTGGTGTTTTCACGTACCTGTCATTGCTTCCCCTATATCTATTATATTACCTGGTTATTTTAAGTCTAAACTGCACTGTTTGTACTTACTTTTTTTTTTGTGTATCTCTTGTAAAGTTATATTGCAACGGTGTATCAGTGCCTATATGGTTTACCTTTTGTGTACTAATTCAATAAAAAGACTTAAAAAGAAAAGATTTGGGGGAAGCTATGAGAGGCGCGTGAAAACGCAGTGAGAAAGAGGAATGTATGAGAGGTGCGCGAAAACACATCGATATTAGGGAAGCTACGAGAGGTGCGTGAAAACACATCAATATAGTTGAAGGTATGAGACATGCGCGAAAACATAATGATGTAGGGGAAGCAATGCGAGGTGCGCGAAAAAAAAGCGATATAGAGGAAGGTATGAGAGACCGGTGAAAACACAGTGATATAGGGGAAGCTATGAGAGGTGCGCGAAAACACGGCGATATAGGGGATGGTATGAGAGGTGCGCGAAAACAAATCGATATGGGGAAGCTACGAGAGGTGCGTGAAAACAGAGAGATTTTAAGACAGCTATGAGAGGTGCGCGAAAACACAGCGCTATAGGGGAAGCTATGGGAGGTGCGCGAAAACACGGCGATATACGTGAAGGAATGAGAGGTGTGTGAAAACACATCAATATTGGGGAAGCGATGAGAGGTATGAGATGGTATGCAAGGTGCATGAAAACAGTGATATAGAGGTAGGTATGAGAGGTGCGCGAAAACACAGCGATATAGAGGAAGCTATAGGAGGTGCGCGAAAACACAGCGATTTAGGAGAAAGTACGAGAGATGAGCGTAAACTCGGCTAAAAAGGGGAAGGTATGAAAGGTGCGCGAGAACTCGGCGATATATGTAAAGCTATGAGAGGTGAGCAGAAACACAGCGATAGAGAGGAAGCTATGGGAGGTGCGCCAAACACAGCGTTATGGGGGATGCTATGGAAGGTGCGCCAAAACACAGCGAGATAAGGGAAGTTACGAGAGGTGAGAGAAAACGCATCTCTATAGGGGAAGGTATGGGAGCTGTGCGAAAATATGGCGATATAGTGGCAGCTATGAGAGGTGAGCAAAAACACAGCGATATAGGGGAAGGTATGAGAAGTGCACGAGAACGCAGCGGTAGATGGGAAGCTATGAGAGGTGTGCAAAATCACACCGATATAGGGGAAGCTATGAGAGGTGTGCGATGACACAGCGATATAGGGGAAGGGATGAGAGGTGCGCGAAAACACAGTCTTACAGGGAAACCTATGGGAGGTGTGCGAAAACACGGCGATATATGGGAAGATAAGGGAGGTTTGCAGAAATACAGCGAAGTACGGGAAGTTATGGGACGTGCACGAAAACACACCGATATAGTGGAAGATATGAGAGGTGCGTGAAAACACAGCGATATAAGGGAAGCTATAACAGGTGAGCAAAAACACAATGATATTGGGGAAACTACGTGAGGTGCGGGAAAACACAGCGATATAGGGGAAGGTATGAGAGGTGTGAGAAAACACAGTGATATAGGGGAAGCTATGGGAGGTGCATGAGAACATGGTGATATAGGAGAAGGAATGAGAGGTGCGCGAAAACACAGAGACGTAGGGGAAGGTATGAGAGGTGCGTTAAAACACGGCGATATAGGGGAAGCTATGCGACGTGCGCGAAAACATTGCAATATATGTAAGCTATGAGGGGTACTCGAGAACACAGCGGTAGAGGGGAAGCTACGAGAGGTGCGTGAAAACACAGCGATTTATGGGAAGCTATGGGAGGTGCGCGAAACACAGCGCTATAGGGGAATATATGAGAGGTGCGCAAAAACCCGGCGATACAGGGGAAGCTATGGGAGGTGCGCGATAACACAGCGATTTATGTGAAGGTATCAGAGGGAAGCGAAAACACAGCGATAGAGCAGAAGCTATGGGAGGTGCGCGAAAGCACAGCGATATAGGGGAAGCAATGAGAGGTGTGCGATTATACAGCGATACAGCAGAATGTATGAGATGTGTAAAAAAGCACAGCAATATAGGGGAAGCTATGGGAGGTGCGGAAAAACACAGCAATATATGGGAACATATGGAACTTGCGCGTAAACACAGCGATATAGTTGATGGTATGAGAGGTGTGCGAAAACACAGCGATATAGGGGATGCTACGAGAGATGCGCAAAAACACAGCGAAATAGTGGAAGGTATGAGAAATGCGCGAAAACGCAGCATTATATGGGAAGCTGTGGGAGGTGCACGAAAAGAGAGCGAGGAAGGGGAAGGTATGAGAACTGTAAGAAAACACTGCAATATAGGGGAAGCTATGAGAGGTGCATGAATGCCCAGCGATATAGGAGAAGATATGAGAGGTGCCCGAAAACACAGCGATGTAGGGGAAGCTATGCGAAGGAGCGCCAGAGCACGGCGATATAGGGGAAGCGATGAGAGGTGCGCAAAAACACAGCGATTTGGGGGAATCTATGAGTGGTGCGTGAAAACATCGCAATATATGGGAAGCTATGAGAGGTGCGCGAAAACAAGGCGAAAAATGGGAAGCTATGGGAGGTCCGAAAAAACAGGGCGATATATGGGAAGTGATGAGAGGTGCACGAGAGCACAGAGACATAGGGGAAGCTAGGAGAGGTGCATGAAAACAGAGCAACATAGGAGAATCTATGACAGCTGCTTGACAACTCAGTGATATAGGGGAAGATATGAGAGGTGCGCTAATACACGATGATATAGACAGGGGAATGTATGGAAGGTGCGTGAAAATACTGCGATATAGGGGAAGGTATGAGATGTGTGAGAAAACACAGTGATATAGGGGAATGTATGGGGGGTGCATGAAAACACGGCGATATAGGGGAAGTTATGAGAGGTGCGCGAAAACACTGTGACACAGGGCAACTATGGGAGGTGTGCGAAAACACGGCAATATACGTGAAGGTATGAGAGGTGCGTGAAAACACGTTGATATAGGGGAAGGTATGAGAGATGAGCGAAAACTCAGCTAAAAAGGGGAAGGTATCAGAGGTGCGTGAGAATATAGCGATATAGGAAAAGTTATGAGAGGTGAGCAAAAGCACAGCGATATATGGGAAGCTATGGGAGGTGCACGAAAACAGAGCGAGAAAGGGGAAGGTATGAGTGGTGTGAGAAAACACAGCCATATAGGGGGAGCTATAGGAGGTGCGTTATGGCACGGCTATATATGGTGAAGGTATGAGAGGTGTGGGAAAACATAGTGGTGGAGGTGAAGCTATGCGAGGTGCGCAAAAACATTGCAATATATGGAAAGCTATGAGAGGTGCGCGAAAACACAGCGATAGAGGGGAAGGTATGAGAGGTGTGCGATAACACAACGATATAGGGGAAGCTATGAGAGGTGCACTAAAACACTGCGATTTCGGGGAAGATATCAGAGGTGCGCGAAAACAGAGCGATATAGGGGAAGCTATGAGAGGTGAGTAATAAGACAGCGATATAAGGGAAGCCTTGGGAGGTGCGCAAAATCACAGTGATATAGGGGAAGCTATAGGAGGTGCACGAAAACACGGCGATATACGTGAAGGTATGAGAGATGCGTGAAAACACGTCGACATAGGGGAAGCTATGAGAGCTGCGTGAAAACACAGCGATATCGGGGAAGACATGAGAGGTGCCCGAAAACACATCCATATAGCGATATAGTGGAAAGTATGAGAGGTGCATGAAAACACAGCGATATATAGGAAGCTATGGGAGGTGCACGAAAACAGAGAGAGAAGGGGGAACGTATGAGAGCTGTCAGAAAACACAGCAATATAGGGGAAGCTATGGGAGGTGCATGAACGCACGGCGATGGAGGAGAAGATATGAAAGGTGCGCGAAAGCACAACGACGTAGGGGAAGCTATGCAAGGTGCGCCAGAAAATGGCGATATAGGGGAAGCTATGAGAGGTGCACAAAAACCCAGCGATTTTGGCGGATCTATGAGAGGTCCGCGAAAACATCGCAATATATGGGAAGCTATGAGAGGTGCGCGAAAACATGGTGAAAAATGGGAAGAAATGGGAGGTCCCTGAAAACATGGCAATATAGGGTAAGCTATGTGAGCTGCTTGATAACACAGCGATATAGAGAAGTAATGAGGTGCGCGAAAACACGGTGATACAGCGGAAGCTATGAGAGGTGAGCGAAAACACAGCGCTATAGGGGAAGCCTTGGGATGTGCGCGAAATCACAGTGATATCAGGGAAGGCATGAGAGGTGCGTAAAAACACAGCGATTTGGGGGAATCTATGAGTAGTGTGCGAAAACATCACAATATATGGGAAGCTATGAGAGGTGCGCGAAAACATAGCGAGAAATGGGAAGCTGTGGGAGGTCCGTGAAAACAGGGCGATATAGGGGAAGTGGTGAGAGGTGCACGAGAGCACAGTGACATAGGGGAAGCTATGGGAGGTGCGTGAAAACAGAGCAATATAGGGGAAGCTATGACAGCTGCTTGATAAAACAGTGATATAGGTGAAGATATGAGAGGTGCGCGAAAACCCGGTGATATAGAGGAAGTTATGAGAGGTGAGCGAAAACACAGCGATATAAGGGAAGCCTTGGGAGGTGCGGGAAATCACAGCGATATAGGGTAATGTATGGGGGGTGCGTGAAAATACTGTGATATAGGGGAAGGTATGTGATGTGTGAGAAAACATAGCGATGTAGGAGAAGCTATGCAAGTTTCGCCAGAATAAGGGGATATAGGGGAAGATATGGGAGGTGCGCGAAAACACAGCGATATAGGGGAATGTATTGGAGGTGCATGAAAAACGGCGATATAGGGGAAGTTATGAGAGGTGCGCGAAAGCACTGTGATATAGGACAAGCTATGGGAGGTGCGCGAAAACAGGGAGATATACGTGAAGGTATGAGAGGTGCTTTAATGCACGTCGATATAGCAGAATGTATGAGAGATGAGCGAAAACTCAGCTAAAAAAGGGAAGGTATGAGAGGTGCGCGAGAACACGGCGATATAGGCAAAGCTATCAGAGGTGAGCAAAAACATAGCGATGTATGGGAAGTTATGAGAGGTGCGCGAAAACAGAACGATATAGGGGAAGCTATGCGAGGTGCGCGAAAACATGGTGATATAGGGGAAGCTATGAGAAGTGCGCGAAAACACAGTGATTTGGGGGAAGCTATGAGAGGTGCGCGAAAACACAGTGATTTGGGGGAAGCAATGAGAGGTGCGCGAAAACACAGTGATTTGGGGGAAACTGCAAGAGGTGCGTGAAAAACCATCTATATAGTGGAAGGTATGTGAGGTGTGCAAAAACACAACGATATAGGGGAAGTTATGCGAGGTGCACAAAAACACTGCAATATATGGGAAACTATGAGAGGTGCGTGAAAACATGGCGATATAGGGGAAGCTATGAGAGGTGCGCAGAAAAATTGCAATATATAGAAAGCTATGAAAGGTGCGCGAAAATACAGCGATAGAGTGGAAGGTATGGGAGGTGCGCGAGAACATAACGATATAGGGGAAGCTATGCGATATGTGCAAATACACGGCCATATAGGGGAAGCTATTAGAGGTGCGCGAATACACGGCGATATACGTGAAGGTATGAGAGGTGCGTGAAAACACAATGATATAGTGGAAGCTATGCGAGCTGCGCGAAAACACAGCGAAATAGGGGAAGTTATGAGAGGTACGCGAACACACATCGATATAGGGCAAGCTACGAGAGATGTGCGAAAACATAGCGGTATAGTGGACGGTATGAGAAGTGCGAGAGAACACAGCGATATATGGGAAGCTATGGGAGGTGCACAAAAACAAAGCGAGAATGGGAAAGTTATGAGAAGTGTGAGAAAACACAGCAATATAGGGGAAGCTATGGGAGGTGCGTGAACGCACGGCGATATAGGAGAAGGTATGAAAGGTGCGCGAAAACACAGCGATGTAGGGGTAGCTATGCGAGGTGTGCCAGAACATGGCGATATATGGGAAGCTATGATAGGTGCGCAAAAACACAGCGATTTGGGGGAATCTATGAGAGGTGTGCAAAATCATCGCAATAAATGGGAAGCTATGAGAGGTGCGCGAAAACACGGCGAAAAATGGGAAGCTATGGGAGGTCCGTGAAAATAGGGCGATATAGGGGAAGTGAAGAGAGGTGCACAAGAGCACAGCGACATAGGGCAAGATATGAGAGGTGCGCGAAAACTCGGTGATATAGCGGAAGCTATGAGAGGTGAGCGAAAGCACAGGGATATAGAGGAAGCCTTGGAAGGTGCGCGAAATCACAGTGATATCGGGGACGGGATGAGAGGTGAGTGAAAACACAGCGATATAGGGGAATGTATGAGATGTGTGAGAAAACACTGCAATATGGAGGAAGCTATGGGAGGTGCGCAAAAGCACGGCAACTTTGGCGAATCTATGAGAGGTCCGTGAAAACATCGCAATATATGGGAAGCTATGAGAGGTGCGCGAAAATATGGTGAAAAATGGGAAGCTATGGAAGGTCCCTGAAAACATAGCAATATAGGGGAAGTTATGTGAGCTGCTCGATAACACAGCGATAAAGGGGAAGTAATTAGATGTGCGTGAAAAATAGGTGGTATAGGGGAAGCTATGAGAGGTGAGCGAAAACACAGCAAAAAAGGAAAAGCGATATAGTGGAAGGTGTGAGAGGTGCGCGAAAAACCGGCGATATATTGGAAGGTATGGGAGGTGCATGAAAACAGAGCGACACAGGGGAAGGTTTGAGAGGAACGCGAAAACACAGCGATTTGGGGGAAGCTATGAGAGGTGCGCGAAAACATCGCAATATATAGGAAGCTGTGAGAGGTGCGCGCAAGCAGGGCGAAAAATGGGAAGCAATGGGTGGTGTGCGATTACATAGCGATATAGGGGAAAGTATGAGAGGTGCGCGAAAACATGGCGCTATATGGGAAACTATGGGAGGTGCTTGAAAACAGTGCGATATGGGGGAAGGTATGAGTGGTGAGCAAAAACACAGCGATGTACGGGAAGCTATGGGAGGTGTGCGAAAGCAGAGCTATATAGGGGAAGTGATGAGAGGTGCAGAAGAGTACAGAGACATAAGGGAAGTTATGGAGGTGCGTGAAAACACAGTCATACGGGGAAGGTATCAGAAGTGCGCTAAAACACAGCAATATCGGGGAAGGGATGAGAAATCTGCGAAAACACGTCGATATAGGGGAAGGTATGAAAAGTGTGCAAAAACATAGTGATATAGGGAAAGCTATGAGAGGTACACGAAAACACGGCGATATACAAGAAGATATGAGAATTGCGTGAAAACACGTCGATATAGGGGAAGGTATGCGAGGTGCGCAAAAACACAGAGACATAGGAGAATCTATGGGAGTTGTACAAAATCACAGCGATACAGTGGAAGGTATGGGTGGTACATGAAAACACGGCGATATAGGGAAAAGTATGAGAGGTGCGCAAAAACACAGTGATTTAGAGGAATCTATAAGAGGTGCGCAAATAAGCAACGATATATGGGAAGCTATGGGAGGTGTGCGATAACAGAGCAATATAAGGGAAGGTATGAGGGGTGTGCGAAAACACAGCGGTATAGGGGACTCTATGGGAGGTGCGCGAAAACACAGCGATATAGGGGAATGTATAGGAGGTGCATGAAAAACGGCGATATAGAGGAAGTTATGAGAGGTGCGCGAAAACACTGTGATATAGGGCAAGCTATGGGAGGTGCGCGAAAACAGGGAGATATACGTGAAGGTATGAGAGGTGCTTTAATGCACGTCGATATAGCAGAATGTATGAGAGATGAGCGAAAACTCAGCTAAAAAAGGGAAGGTATGAGAGGTGCGTGAGAAAACGGCGATATAGGCAAAGCTATCAGAGGTGAGCAAAAACATAGCGATGTATGGGAAGTTATGAGAGGTGCGCGAAAACAGAACGATGTAGGGGAAGCTATGCGAGGTGCGCGAAAACATGGTGATATGGGGAAGCTATGAGAAGTGCGCGAAAACACAGTGATTTGGGGGAAGCTATGAGAGGTGCGCGAAAACACAGTGATTTGGGGGAAGCAATGAGAGGTGCGCGAAAACACAGTGAAACTGCAAGAGGTGCGTGAAAAACCATCTATATAGTGGAAGGTATGAGAGGTGTGCGAAAACACAACGATATAGGGGAAGGTATGCGAGGTGCGCAAAAACACTGCAATATATGGGAAGCTATGAGAGGTGCGTGAAAACATGGCGATATAGTGGAAGGTATGAGAGATGTGCGAAAACACAGTGATAAATGAAAGCTATGGGAGGTGCGCGAAAACACAGCGATATACGTGAAGGTATTAGAGGTGTGTGAAAACACTGATATAGGGGAAGGTATGAGAGATGAGCGAAAACTCAGCTAAAAATGGGAAGGTATGAGAGGTGCGTGAGAATATGGCGATATAGGAAAAGCTATGAGAGGTGAGCAAAAGCACAGCGATACAGGGGAAGCACGAGAGGTGCGTGAAAACACAGCGATATATTGGAAGGTATGAGAGGTGAGTGAAAACACAGCGATATAGGGGATGCTATGAGAGGTGCTCGAAAACACGGCGATACAGGGGAAGGTATGAGAGGTACGTGAAAACACGTCGATTTAAG
>NW_027275296.1:0-5000 GCF_030028105.1 Mobula birostris
AACCCTAACCCTAACCCTAACCTAACCCTAACCCTAACCCTAACCCTAACCCTAACCTAACCCTAACCCTAACCCTAACCCTAACCCTAACCCTAACCCTAACCCTAACCCTAACCCTAACCCTAACCTAACCCTAACCCTAACCCTAACCCTAACCCTAACCCTAACCCTAACCCTAACCCTAACCCTAACCCTAACCCTAACCCTAACCCTAACCCTAACCCTAACCCTAACCCTAACCTAACCCTAACCCTAACCCTAACCCTAACCCTAACCCTAACCCTAACCCTAACCCTAACCCTAACCCTAACCCTAACCCTAACCCTAACCCTAACCCTAACCCTAACCCTAACCCTAACCCTAACCCCTAACCCTAACCCTAACCCTAACCTAACCCTAACCCTAACCCTAACCCTAACCCTAACCCTAACCCTAACCCTAACCCTAACCCTAACCCTAACCCTAACCCTAACCCTAACCCTAACCCTAACCCTAACCCTAACCCTAACCCTAACCCTAACCCTAACCCTAACCCTAACCCTACCCTACCACCCTAACCCTAACCCTAACCCTAACCCTAACCCTAACCCTAACCCTAACCCTAACCCTAACCCTAACCCTAACCCTAACCCTAACCCTAACCCTAACCCTAACCCTAACCCTAACCCTAACCTAACCCTAACCCTAACCCTAACCCTAACCCTAACCCTAACCCTAACCCTAACCCTAACCCTAACCCTAACCCCTAACCCTAACCCTAACCCTAACCCTAACCCTAACCCTAACCCTAACCCTAACCCTAACCCTAACCCTAACCCTAACCCTAACCCTAACCCTAACCCTAACCCTAACCCTAACCCTAACCCTAACCCTAACCCTAACCCTAACCCTAACCCTAACCCTAACCCTAACCCTAACCCTAACCCTAACCCTAACCCTAACCCCTAACCCTAACCCTAACCCTAACCCTAACCCTAACCCTAACCCTAACCCTAACCCTAACCCTAACCCTAACCCTAACCCTAACCCTAACCCTAACCCTAACCCTAACCCTAACCCTAACCCTAACCCTAACCCTAACCCTAACCCTAACCCTAACCCTAACCCTAACCCTAACCCTAACCCTAACCCTAACCCTAACCCTAACCCTAACCCTAACCCTAACCCTAACCCTAACCCTAACCCTAACCCTAACCCTAACCCTAACCCTAACCCTAACCCTAACCCTAACCCTAACCCTAACCCTAACCCTAACCCTAACCCTAACCCTAACCCTAACCCTAACCCTAACCCTAACCCTAACCCTAACCCTAACCCTAACCCTAACCCTAACCCTAACCCTAACCCTAACCCTAACCCTAACCCTAACCCTAACCCTAACCCTAACCCTAACCCTAACCCTAACCCTAACCCTAACCCTAACCCTAACCCTAACCCTAACCCTAACCCTAACCCTAACCCTAACCCTAACCCTAACCCTAACCCTAACCCTAACCCTAACCCTACCCTAACCCTAACCCTAACCCTAACCCTAACCCTAACCCTAACCCTAACCCTAACCCTAACCCTAACCCTAACCCTAACCCTAACCCTAACCCTAACCCTAACCCTAACCCTAACCCTAACCCTAACCCTAACCCTAACCCTAACCCTAACCCTAACCCTAACCCTAACCCTAACCCTAACCCTAACCCTAACCCTAACCCTAACCCTAACCCTAACCCTAACCCTAACCCTAACCCTAACCCTAACCCTAACCCTAACCCTAACCCTAACCCTAACCCTAACCCTAACCCTAACCCTAACCCTAACCCTAACCCTAACCCTAACCCTAACCCTAACCCTAACCCTAACCCTAACCCTAACCCTAACCCTAACCCTAACCCTAACCCTAACCCTAACCCTAACCCTAACCCTAACCCTAACCCTAACCCTAACCCTAACCCTAACCCTAACCCTAACCCTAACCCTAACCCTAACCCTAACCCTAACCCTAACCCTAACCCTAACCCTAACCCTAACCCTAACCCTAACCCTAACCTAACCCTAACCCTAACCCTAACCCTAACCCTAACCCTAACCCTAACCCTAACCCTAACCCTAACCCTAACCCTAACCCTAACCCTAACCCTAACCCTAACCCTAACCCTAACCCTAACCCTAACCCTAACCCTAACCCTAACCCTAACCCTAACCCTAACCCTAACCCTAACCCTAACCCTAACCCTAACCCTAACCCTAACCCTAACCCTAACCCTAACCCTAACCCTAACCCTAACCCTAACCTAACCCTAACCCTAACCCTAACCCTAACCCTAACCCTAACCCTAACCCTAACCCTAACCCTAACCCTAACCCTAACCCTAACCCTAACCCTAACCCTAACCCTAACCCTAACCCTAACCCTAACCCTAACCCTAACCCTAACCCTAACCCTAACCCTAACCCTAACCCTAACCCTAACCCTAACCCTAACCCTAACCCTAACCCTAACCCTAACCCTAACCCTAACCCTAACCCTAACCCTAACCCTAACCCTAACCCTAACCCTAACCCTAACCCTAACCCTAACCCTAACCCTAACCCTAACCCTAACCCTAACCCTAACCCTAACCCTAACCCTAACCCTAACCCTAACCCTAACCCTAACCCTAACCCTAACCCTAACCCTAACCCTAACCCTAACCCTAACCCTAACCCTAACCCTAACCCTAACCCTAACCCTAACCCTAACCCTAACCCTAACCCTAACCCTAACCCTAACCCTAACCCTAACCCTAACCCTAACCCTAACCCTAACCTAACCCTAACCCTAACCCTAACCCTAACCCTAACCCTAACCCTAACCCTAACCCTAACCCTAACCCTAACCCTAACCCTAACCCTAACCCTAACCCTAACCCTAACCCTAACCCTAACCCTAACCCTAACCCTAACCCTAACCCTAACCCTAACCCTAACCCTAACCCTAACCCTAACCCTAACCCTAACCCTAACCCTAACCCTAACCCTAACCCTAACCCTAACCCTAACCCTAACCCTAACCCTAACCCTAACCCTAACCCTAACCCTAACCCTAACCCTAACCCTAACCCTAACCCTAACCCTAACCCTAACCCTAACCCTAACCCTAACCCTAACCCTAACCCTAACCCTAACCCTAACCCTAACCCTAACCCTAACCCTAACCCTAACCCTAACCCTAACCCTAACCCTAACCCTAACCCTAACCCTAACCCTAACCCTAACCCTAACCCTAACCCTAACCCTAACCCTAACCCTAACCCTAACCCTAACCCTAACCCTAACCCTAACCCTAACCCTAACCCTAACCCTAACCCTAACCCTAACCCTAACCCTAACCCTAACCCTAACCCTAACCCTAACCCTAACCCTAACCCTAACCCTAACCCTAACCCTAACCCTAACCCTAACCCTAACCCTAACCCTAACCCTAACCCTAACCCTAACCCTAACCCTAACCCTAACCCTAACCCTAACCCTAACCCTAACCCTAACCCTAACCCTAACCCTAACCCTAACCCTAACCCTAACCCTAACCCTAACCCTAACCCTAACCCTAACCCTAACCCTAACCCTAACCCTAACCCTAACCCTAACCCTAACCCTAACCCTAACCCTAACCCTAACCCTAACCCTAACCCTAACCCTAACCCTAACCCTAACCCTAACCCTAACCCTAACCCTAACCCTAACCCTAACCCTAACCCTAACCCTAACCCTAACCCTAACCCTAACCCTAACCCTAACCCTAACCCTAACCCTAACCCTAACCCTAACCCTAACCCTAACCCTAACCCTAACCCTAACCCTAACCCTAACCCTAACCCTAACCCTAACCCTAACCCTAACCCTAACCCTAACCCTAACCCTAACCCTAACCCTAACCCTAACCCTAACCCTAACCCTAACCCTAACCCTAACCCTAACCCTAACCCTAACCCTAACCCTAACCCTAACCCTAACCCTAACCCTAACCCTAACCCTAACCCTAACCCTAACCCTAACCCTAACCCTAACCCTAACCCTAACCCTAACCCTAACCCTAACCCTAACCCTAACCCTAACCCTAACCCTAACCCTAACCCTAACCCTAACCCTAACCCTAACCCTAACCCTAACCCTAACCCTAACCCTAACCCTAACCCTAACCCTAACCCTAACCCTAACCCTAACCCTAACCCTAACCCTAACCCTAACCCTAACCCTAACCCTAACCCTAACCCTAACCCTAACCCTAACCCTAACCCTAACCCTAACCCTAACCCTAACCCTAACCCTAACCCTAACCCTAACCCTAACCCTAACCCTAACCCTAACCCTAACCCTAACCCTAACCCTAACCCTAACCCTAACCCTAACCCTAACCCTAACCCTAACCCTAACCCTAACCCTAACCCTAACCCTAACCCTAACCCTAACCCTAACCCTAACCCTAACCCTAACCCTAACCCTAACCCTAACCCTAACCCTAACCCTAACCCTAACCCTAACCCTAACCCTAACCCTAACCCTAACCCTAACCCTAACCCTAACCCTAACCCTAACCCTAACCCTAACCCTAACCCTAACCCTAACCCTAACCCTAACCCTAACCCTAACCCTAACCCTAACCCTAACCCTAACCCTAACCCTAACCCTAACCCTAACCCTAACCCTAACCCTAACCCTAACCCTAACCCTAACCCTAACCCTAACCCTAACCCTAACCCTAACCCTAACCCTAACCCTAACCCTAACCCTAACCCTAACCCTAACCCTAACCCTAACCCTAACCCTAACCCTAACCCTAACCCTAACCCTAACCCTAACCCTAACCCTAACCCTAACCCTAACCCTAACCCTAACCCTAACCCTAACCCTAACCCTAACCCTAACCCTAACCCTAACCCTAACCCTAACCCTAACCCTAACCCTAACCCTAACCCTAACCCTAACCCTAACCCTAACCCTAACCCTAACCCTAACCCTAACCCTAA
>NW_027275296.1:10000-62709 GCF_030028105.1 Mobula birostris
CCTAACAGTGACACGCTCTTCATTCTCCCGGTCGACAAAATGCCAAGAATAAAGCCCAGATGCCCAAACGGCGAGAGAGAACCAGAAAGTTAAACCCAAGCTGGGTCCACAGAAAACAAGCCACCACTAAACTCAGGTGCAGAGACACCGAATGCCCAGTAAACACTGTCAATTTAACCCATGCATCCCCAGGCATACAGATGCCAGGTAACGATGTTTAAAAACGTCATTACGCTCAAAGTTACATGCCTCTCATTATCCTGGTCCATGGGAAAACACAAGCCGAGCTTGATCAACTCCGGCTGGGTCATCTCGGGGAGGGTGTTTAATGATGAAAGACCCGAAACACCCCATGATCCGAGGATGCATTACTGATGATGTGTCCCAGTGCACACCCGGTCCATTGAACCAAGTGGTGTCGGACCACGATAATGAAAGGCATGGGCCAGATTCACCTGGCTTCACCACTAAGCCCCATAGAACCTCATACCTCACCACTCCAATCTCTGCAGCCTTACCTATCCCAGTCACACATATGCATCCACCAGCCCAACACTCAAACCTAATCCTAAAGTCCAAGGGGGCACACACCCCCACAAACCCTCGGCACATCCCAGAGATCATGCCACACCCCCACAAACCCTAGGCACACCCCGACTAACCCTGGCCACTCCCCCACAAACCCGATTACCTTTGTCAGGATGGGCAAGATCCAAGAAAGGCAAGTGTTGGACCTGGTTAATGAAGGCGTGGGCCAGATCAAAGTGGCAGGGTCGCGTGAAATTGAATCTCAAGTGAGGAGATCAAAAAGCACAAGAGGGCTGATTTGCCCACTGCCCGCATACTCTCAACCTAACCTAACAGTGACACGCTCTTCATTCTCCCGGTCGACAAAATGCCAAGAATAAAGCCCAGATGCCCAAACGGCGAGAGAGAACCAGAAAGTTAAACCCAAGCTGGGTCCACAGAAAACAAGCCACCACTAAACTCAGGTGCAGAGACACCGAATGCCCAGTAAACACTGTCAATTTAACCCATGCATCCCCAGGCATACAGATGCCAGGTAACGATGTTTAAAAACGTCATTACGCTCAAAGTTACATGCCTCTCATTATCCTGGTCCATGGGAAAACACAAGCCGAGCTTGATCAACTCCGGCTGGGTCATCTCGGGGAGGGTGTTTAATGATGAAAGACCCGAAACACCCCATGATCCGAGGATGCATTACTGATGATGTGTCCCAGTGCACACCCGGTCCATTGAACCAAGTGGTGTCGGACCACGATAATGAAAGGCATGGGCCAGATTCACCTGGCTTCACCACTAAGCCCCATAGAACCTCATACCTCACCACTCCAATCTCTGCAGCCTTACCTATCCCAGTCACACATATGCATCCACCAGCCCAACACTCAAACCTAATCCTAAAGTCCAAGGGGGCACACACCCCCACAAACCCTCGGCACATCCCAGAGATCATGCCACACCCCCACAAACCCTAGGCACACCCCGACTAACCCTGGCCACTCCCCCACAAACCCGATTACCTTTGTCAGGATGGGCAAGATCCAAGAAAGGCAAGTGTTGGACCTGGTTAATGAAGGCGTGGGCCAGATCAAAGTGGCAGGGTCGCGTGAAATTGAATCTCAAGTGAGGAGATCAAAAAGCACAAGAGGGCTGATTTGCCCACTGCCCGCATACTCTCAACCTAACCTAACAGTGACACGCTCTTCATTCTCCCGGTCGACAAAATGCCAAGAATAAAGCCCAGATGCCCAAACGGCGAGAGAGAACCAGAAAGTTAAACCCAAGCTGGGTCCACAGAAAACAAGCCACCACTAAACTCAGGTGCAGAGACACCGAATGCCCAGTAAACACTGTCAATTTAACCCATGCATCCCCAGGCATACAGATGCCAGGTAACGATGTTTAAAAACGTCATTACGCTCAAAGTTACATGCCTCTCATTATCCTGGTCCATGGGAAAACACAAGCCGAGCTTGATCAACTCCGGCTGGGTCATCTCGGGGAGGGTGTTTAATGATGAAAGACCCGAAACACCCCATGATCCGAGGATGCATTACTGATGATGTGTCCCAGTGCACACCCGGTCCATTGAACCAAGTGGTGTCGGACCACGATAATGAAAGGCATGGGCCAGATTCACCTGGCTTCACCACTAAGCCCCATAGAACCTCATACCTCACCACTCCAATCTCTGCAGCCTTACCTATCCCAGTCACACATATGCATCCACCAGCCCAACACTCAAACCTAATCCTAAAGTCCAAGGGGGCACACACCCCCACAAACCCTCGGCACATCCCAGAGATCATGCCACACCCCCACAAACCCTAGGCACACCCCGACTAACCCTGGCCACTCCCCCACAAACCCGATTACCTTTGTCAGGATGGGCAAGATCCAAGAAAGGCAAGTGTTGGACCTGGTTAATGAAGGCGTGGGCCAGATCAAAGTGGCAGGGTCGCGTGAAATTGAATCTCAAGTGAGGAGATCAAAAAGCACAAGAGGGCTGATTTGCCCACTGCCCGCATACTCTCAACCTAACCTAACAGTGACACGCTCTTCATTCTCCCGGTCGACAAAATGCCAAGAATAAAGCCCAGATGCCCAAACGGCGAGAGAGAACCAGAAAGTTAAACCCAAGCTGGGTCCACAGAAAACAAGCCACCACTAAACTCAGGTGCAGAGACACCGAATGCCCAGTAAACACTGTCAATTTAACCCATGCATCCCCAGGCATACAGATGCCAGGTAACGATGTTTAAAAACGTCATTACGCTCAAAGTTACATGCCTCTCATTATCCTGGTCCATGGGAAAACACAAGCCGAGCTTGATCAACTCCGGCTGGGTCATCTCGGGGAGGGTGTTTAATGATGAAAGACCCGAAACACCCCATGATCCGAGGATGCATTACTGATGATGTGTCCCAGTGCACACCCGGTCCATTGAACCAAGTGGTGTCGGACCACGATAATGAAAGGCATGGGCCAGATTCACCTGGCTTCACCACTAAGCCCCATAGAACCTCATACCTCACCACTCCAATCTCTGCAGCCTTACCTATCCCAGTCACACATATGCATCCACCAGCCCAACACTCAAACCTAATCCTAAAGTCCAAGGGGGCACACACCCCCACAAACCCTCGGCACATCCCAGAGATCATGCCACACCCCCACAAACCCTAGGCACACCCCGACTAACCCTGGCCACTCCCCCACAAACCCGATTACCTTTGTCAGGATGGGCAAGATCCAAGAAAGGCAAGTGTTGGACCTGGTTAATGAAGGCGTGGGCCAGATCAAAGTGGCAGGGTCGCGTGAAATTGAATCTCAAGTGAGGAGATCAAAAAGCACAAGAGGGCTGATTTGCCCACTGCCCGCATACTCTCAACCTAACCTAACAGTGACACGCTCTTCATTCTCCCGGTCGACAAAATGCCAAGAATAAAGCCCAGATGCCCAAACGGCGAGAGAGAACCAGAAAGTTAAACCCAAGCTGGGTCCACAGAAAACAAGCCACCACTAAACTCAGGTGCAGAGACACCGAATGCCCAGTAAACACTGTCAATTTAACCCATGCATCCCCAGGCATACAGATGCCAGGTAACGATGTTTAAAAACGTCATTACGCTCAAAGTTACATGCCTCTCATTATCCTGGTCCATGGGAAAACACAAGCCGAGCTTGATCAACTCCGGCTGGGTCATCTCGGGGAGGGTGTTTAATGATGAAAGACCCGAAACACCCCATGATCCGAGGATGCATTACTGATGATGTGTCCCAGTGCACACCCGGTCCATTGAACCAAGTGGTGTCGGACCACGATAATGAAAGGCATGGGCCAGATTCACCTGGCTTCACCACTAAGCCCCATAGAACCTCATACCTCACCACTCCAATCTCTGCAGCCTTACCTATCCCAGTCACACATATGCATCCACCAGCCCAACACTCAAACCTAATCCTAAAGTCCAAGGGGGCACACACCCCCACAAACCCTCGGCACATCCCAGAGATCATGCCACACCCCCACAAACCCTAGGCACACCCCGACTAACCCTGGCCACTCCCCCACAAACCCGATTACCTTTGTCAGGATGGGCAAGATCCAAGAAAGGCAAGTGTTGGACCTGGTTAATGAAGGCGTGGGCCAGATCAAAGTGGCAGGGTCGCGTGAAATTGAATCTCAAGTGAGGAGATCAAAAAGCACAAGAGGGCTGATTTGCCCACTGCCCGCATACTCTCAACCTAACCTAACAGTGACACGCTCTTCATTCTCCCGGTCGACAAAATGCCAAGAATAAAGCCCAGATGCCCAAACGGCGAGAGAGAACCAGAAAGTTAAACCCAAGCTGGGTCCACAGAAAACAAGCCACCACTAAACTCAGGTGCAGAGACACCGAATGCCCAGTAAACACTGTCAATTTAACCCATGCATCCCCAGGCATACAGATGCCAGGTAACGATGTTTAAAAACGTCATTACGCTCAAAGTTACATGCCTCTCATTATCCTGGTCCATGGGAAAACACAAGCCGAGCTTGATCAACTCCGGCTGGGTCATCTCGGGGAGGGTGTTTAATGATGAAAGACCCGAAACACCCCATGATCCGAGGATGCATTACTGATGATGTGTCCCAGTGCACACCCGGTCCATTGAACCAAGTGGTGTCGGACCACGATAATGAAAGGCATGGGCCAGATTCACCTGGCTTCACCACTAAGCCCCATAGAACCTCATACCTCACCACTCCAATCTCTGCAGCCTTACCTATCCCAGTCACACATATGCATCCACCAGCCCAACACTCAAACCTAATCCTAAAGTCCAAGGGGGCACACACCCCCACAAACCCTCGGCACATCCCAGAGATCATGCCACACCCCCACAAACCCTAGGCACACCCCGACTAACCCTGGCCACTCCCCCACAAACCCGATTACCTTTGTCAGGATGGGCAAGATCCAAGAAAGGCAAGTGTTGGACCTGGTTAATGAAGGCGTGGGCCAGATCAAAGTGGCAGGGTCGCGTGAAATTGAATCTCAAGTGAGGAGATCAAAAAGCACAAGAGGGCTGATTTGCCCACTGCCCGCATACTCTCAACCTAACCTAACAGTGACACGCTCTTCATTCTCCCGGTCGACAAAATGCCAAGAATAAAGCCCAGATGCCCAAACGGCGAGAGAGAACCAGAAAGTTAAACCCAAGCTGGGTCCACAGAAAACAAGCCACCACTAAACTCAGGTGCAGAGACACCGAATGCCCAGTAAACACTGTCAATTTAACCCATGCATCCCCAGGCATACAGATGCCAGGTAACGATGTTTAAAAACGTCATTACGCTCAAAGTTACATGCCTCTCATTATCCTGGTCCATGGGAAAACACAAGCCGAGCTTGATCAACTCCGGCTGGGTCATCTCGGGGAGGGTGTTTAATGATGAAAGACCCGAAACACCCCATGATCCGAGGATGCATTACTGATGATGTGTCCCAGTGCACACCCGGTCCATTGAACCAAGTGGTGTCGGACCACGATAATGAAAGGCATGGGCCAGATTCACCTGGCTTCACCACTAAGCCCCATAGAACCTCATACCTCACCACTCCAATCTCTGCAGCCTTACCTATCCCAGTCACACATATGCATCCACCAGCCCAACACTCAAACCTAATCCTAAAGTCCAAGGGGGCACACACCCCCACAAACCCTCGGCACATCCCAGAGATCATGCCACACCCCCACAAACCCTAGGCACACCCCGACTAACCCTGGCCACTCCCCCACAAACCCGATTACCTTTGTCAGGATGGGCAAGATCCAAGAAAGGCAAGTGTTGGACCTGGTTAATGAAGGCGTGGGCCAGATCAAAGTGGCAGGGTCGCGTGAAATTGAATCTCAAGTGAGGAGATCAAAAAGCACAAGAGGGCTGATTTGCCCACTGCCCGCATACTCTCAACCTAACCTAACAGTGACACGCTCTTCATTCTCCCGGTCGACAAAATGCCAAGAATAAAGCCCAGATGCCCAAACGGCGAGAGAGAACCAGAAAGTTAAACCCAAGCTGGGTCCACAGAAAACAAGCCACCACTAAACTCAGGTGCAGAGACACCGAATGCCCAGTAAACACTGTCAATTTAACCCATGCATCCCCAGGCATACAGATGCCAGGTAACGATGTTTAAAAACGTCATTACGCTCAAAGTTACATGCCTCTCATTATCCTGGTCCATGGGAAAACACAAGCCGAGCTTGATCAACTCCGGCTGGGTCATCTCGGGGAGGGTGTTTAATGATGAAAGACCCGAAACACCCCATGATCCGAGGATGCATTACTGATGATGTGTCCCAGTGCACACCCGGTCCATTGAACCAAGTGGTGTCGGACCACGATAATGAAAGGCATGGGCCAGATTCACCTGGCTTCACCACTAAGCCCCATAGAACCTCATACCTCACCACTCCAATCTCTGCAGCCTTACCTATCCCAGTCACACATATGCATCCACCAGCCCAACACTCAAACCTAATCCTAAAGTCCAAGGGGGCACACACCCCCACAAACCCTCGGCACATCCCAGAGATCATGCCACACCCCCACAAACCCTAGGCACACCCCGACTAACCCTGGCCACTCCCCCACAAACCCGATTACCTTTGTCAGGATGGGCAAGATCCAAGAAAGGCAAGTGTTGGACCTGGTTAATGAAGGCGTGGGCCAGATCAAAGTGGCAGGGTCGCGTGAAATTGAATCTCAAGTGAGGAGATCAAAAAGCACAAGAGGGCTGATTTGCCCACTGCCCGCATACTCTCAACCTAACCTAACAGTGACACGCTCTTCATTCTCCCGGTCGACAAAATGCCAAGAATAAAGCCCAGATGCCCAAACGGCGAGAGAGAACCAGAAAGTTAAACCCAAGCTGGGTCCACAGAAAACAAGCCACCACTAAACTCAGGTGCAGAGACACCGAATGCCCAGTAAACACTGTCAATTTAACCCATGCATCCCCAGGCATACAGATGCCAGGTAACGATGTTTAAAAACGTCATTACGCTCAAAGTTACATGCCTCTCATTATCCTGGTCCATGGGAAAACACAAGCCGAGCTTGATCAACTCCGGCTGGGTCATCTCGGGGAGGGTGTTTAATGATGAAAGACCCGAAACACCCCATGATCCGAGGATGCATTACTGATGATGTGTCCCAGTGCACACCCGGTCCATTGAACCAAGTGGTGTCGGACCACGATAATGAAAGGCATGGGCCAGATTCACCTGGCTTCACCACTAAGCCCCATAGAACCTCATACCTCACCACTCCAATCTCTGCAGCCTTACCTATCCCAGTCACACATATGCATCCACCAGCCCAACACTCAAACCTAATCCTAAAGTCCAAGGGGGCACACACCCCCACAAACCCTCGGCACATCCCAGAGATCATGCCACACCCCCACAAACCCTAGGCACACCCCGACTAACCCTGGCCACTCCCCCACAAACCCGATTACCTTTGTCAGGATGGGCAAGATCCAAGAAAGGCAAGTGTTGGACCTGGTTAATGAAGGCGTGGGCCAGATCAAAGTGGCAGGGTCGCGTGAAATTGAATCTCAAGTGAGGAGATCAAAAAGCACAAGAGGGCTGATTTGCCCACTGCCCGCATACTCTCAACCTAACCTAACAGTGACACGCTCTTCATTCTCCCGGTCGACAAAATGCCAAGAATAAAGCCCAGATGCCCAAACGGCGAGAGAGAACCAGAAAGTTAAACCCAAGCTGGGTCCACAGAAAACAAGCCACCACTAAACTCAGGTGCAGAGACACCGAATGCCCAGTAAACACTGTCAATTTAACCCATGCATCCCCAGGCATACAGATGCCAGGTAACGATGTTTAAAAACGTCATTACGCTCAAAGTTACATGCCTCTCATTATCCTGGTCCATGGGAAAACACAAGCCGAGCTTGATCAACTCCGGCTGGGTCATCTCGGGGAGGGTGTTTAATGATGAAAGACCCGAAACACCCCATGATCCGAGGATGCATTACTGATGATGTGTCCCAGTGCACACCCGGTCCATTGAACCAAGTGGTGTCGGACCACGATAATGAAAGGCATGGGCCAGATTCACCTGGCTTCACCACTAAGCCCCATAGAACCTCATACCTCACCACTCCAATCTCTGCAGCCTTACCTATCCCAGTCACACATATGCATCCACCAGCCCAACACTCAAACCTAATCCTAAAGTCCAAGGGGGCACACACCCCCACAAACCCTCGGCACATCCCAGAGATCATGCCACACCCCCACAAACCCTAGGCACACCCCGACTAACCCTGGCCACTCCCCCACAAACCCGATTACCTTTGTCAGGATGGGCAAGATCCAAGAAAGGCAAGTGTTGGACCTGGTTAATGAAGGCGTGGGCCAGATCAAAGTGGCAGGGTCGCGTGAAATTGAATCTCAAGTGAGGAGATCAAAAAGCACAAGAGGGCTGATTTGCCCACTGCCCGCATACTCTCAACCTAACCCTAACCCTAACCCTAACCCTAACCCTAACCCTAACCCTAACCCTAACCCTAACCCTAACCCTAACCCTAACCCTAACCCTAACCCTAACCCTAACCCTAACCCTAACCCTAACCCTAACCCTAACCCTAACCCTAACCCTAACCCTAACCCTAACCCTAACCCTAACCCTAACCCTAACCCTAACCCTAACCCTAACCCTAACCCTAACCCTAACCCTAACCCTAACCCTAACCCTAACCCTAACCCTAACCCTAACCCTAACCCTAACCCTAACCCTAACCCTAACCCTAACCCTAACCCTAACCCTAACCCTAACCCTAACCCTAACCCTAACCCTAACCCTAACCCTAACCCTAACCCTAACCCTAACCCTAACCCTAACCCTAACCCTAACCCTAACCCTAACCCTAACCCTAACCCTAACCCTAACCCTAACCCTAACCCTAACCCTAACCCTAACCCTAACCCTAACCCTAACCCTAACCCTAACCCTAACCCTAACCCTAACCCTAACCCTAACCCTAACCCTAACCCTAACCCTAACCCTAACCCTAACCCTAACCCTAACCCTAACCCTAACCCTAACCCTAACCCTAACCCTAACCCTAACCCTAACCCTAACCCTAACCCTAACCCTAACCCTAACCCTAACCCTAACCCTAACCCTAACCCAAACTCTGCAACCTTACCTATCCCAGCCACACATATACATCCACCAGCCCAACACTCAAACCTAATCCTAAAGTCCAAGGGGGCACACACCCCCACAAACCCTCGGCACATCCCAGAGATCATGCCACACCCCCACAAACCCTAGTCACTCCCCGACTAACCCTGGCCACTCCCCCACAAACCCGATTACATTTGTCAGGAGGGGCAAGATCGGAGAAAGGCAAGTGTTGGACCTGGTTAATGAAGGCGTGGGCCAGATCAAAGTGGCAGGGTCGCGTGAAATTGAATCTCGAGTGAGGAGATCAAAAAGCACAAGAGGGCTGATTTGCCCACTGCCCGCATACTCCCAACCTAACCCTAACCCTAACCCTAACTCCGGCTGGGTCATCTCGGGGAGGGTGTTTAATGATGAGAGACCCGAAACACCCGATGATCCGAGGATGCATTACTGATGATGTGTCCCAGTGCACACCCGGTCCATTGAACCAAGTGGTGTCGGACCACGATAATGAAAGGCATGAGCCAGATTCACCTGGCTTCACCACACGAGCCTATGCGCCACAGCACCTCATACCTCACCACTCTAAATTCTGCAGCCTTACCTATCCCAGTCACACATATACATCCACCAGCCCAACACTCAAACCTAATCCTAAAGTCCAAGGGGGCACACACCCCCACAAACCCTCGGCACATCCCAGAGATCATGCCACACCCCCACAAACCCTAGGCACACCCCGACTAACCCTGGCCACACCCCCACAAACCCGATTACCTTTGTCAGGAGGGGCAAGATCCAAGAAAGGCAAGTGTTGGACCTGGTTAATGAAGGCGTGGGCCAGATCAAAGTGGCAGGGTCGCGTGAAATTGAATCTCAAGTGAGGAGATCAAAAAGCACAAGAGGGCTGATTTGCCCACTGCCCGCATACTCTCAACCTAACCCTAACCCTAACCCTAACCCTAACCCTAACCCTCGGCACATCCCAGAGATCATGCCACACCCCCACAAACCCTAGGCACACCCCGACTAACCCTGGCCACTCCCCCACAAACCCGATTACCTTTGTCAGGAGGGGCAAGATCCAAGAAAGGCAAGTGTTGGACCTGGTTAATGAAGGCGTGGGCCAGATCAAAGTGGCAGGGTCGCGTGAAATTGAATCTCAAGTGAGGAGATCAAAAAGCACAAGAGGGCTGATTTGCCCACTGCCCGCATACTCTCAACCTAACCTAACAGTGACACGCTCTTCATTCTCCCGGTCGACAAAATGCCAAGAATAAAGCCCAGATGCCCAAACGGCGAGAGAGAACCAGAAAGTTAAACCCAAGCTGGGTCCACAGAAAACCAGTCACCACTAAACTCAGGTGCAGAGACACCGAATGCCCAGTAAACACTGTCAATTTAACCCATGCAATCCCAGGCATACAGATGCCAGGTAATGATGTTTAAAAACAACATTACCATCATAGTTACATGTCTCTCATTATCCTGGTCCATGGGAAAACACAAGCCGAGCTTGATCAACTCCGGCTGGGTCATCTCGGGGAGGGTGTTTAATGATGAAAGACCCGAAACACCCCATGATCCGAGGATGCATTACTGATGATGTGTCCCAGTGCACACCCGGTCCATTGAACCAAGTGGTGTCGGACCACGATAATGAAAGGCATGGGCCAGATTCACCTGGCTTCACCACACCAGCCTAAGCCCAATAGCACCTCATACCTCACCACTCAAAACTCTGCAGCCTTACCTATCCCAGTCACATATACATCCACCAGCCCAACACTCAAACCTAATCCTAAAGTCCAAGGGGGCACACACCCCCACAAACCCTCGGCACATCCCAGAGATCATGCCACACCCCCACAAACCCTAGGCACACCCCGACTAACCCTGGCCACTCCCCCACAAACCCGATTACCTTTGTCAGGAGGGGCAAGATCCAAGAAAGGCAAGTGTTGGACCTGGTTAATGAAGGCGTGGGCCAGATCAAAGTGGCAGGGTCGCGTGAAATTGAATCTCAAGTGAGGAGATCAAAAAGCACAAGAGGGCTGATTTGCCCACTGCCCGCATACTCTCAACCTAACCTAACAGTGACACGCTCTTCATTCTCCCGGTCGACAAAATGCCAAGAATAAAGCCCAGATGCCCAAACGGCGAGAGAGAACCAGAAAGTTAAACCCAAGCTGGGTCCACAGAAAACCAGTCACCACTAAACTCAGGTGCAGAGACACCGAATGCCCAGTAAACACTGTCAATTTAACCCATGCAATCCCAGGCATACAGATGCCAGGTAATGATGTTTAAAAACAACATTACCATCATAGTTACATGTCTCTCATTATCCTGGTCCATGGGAAAACACAAGCCGAGCTTGATCAACTCCGGCTGGGTCATCTCGGGGAGGGTGTTTAATGATGAAAGACCCGAAACACCCCATGATCCGAGGATGCATTACTGATGATGTGTCCCAGTGCACACCCGGTCCATTGAACCAAGTGGTGTCGGACCACGATAATGAAAGGCATGGGCCAGATTCACCTGGCTTCACCACACCAGCCTAAGCCCAATAGCACCTCATACCTCACCACTCAAAACTCTGCAGCCTTACCTATCCCAGTCACATATACATCCACCAGCCCAACACTCAAACCTAATCCTAAAGTCCAAGGGGGCACACACCCCCACAAACCCTCGGCACATCCCAGAGATCATGCCACACCCCCACAAACCCTAGGCACACCCCGACTAACCCTGGCCACTCCCCCACAAACCCGATTACCTTTGTCAGGAGGGGCAAGATCCAAGAAAGGCAAGTGTTGGACCTGGTTAATGAAGGCGTGGGCCAGATCAAAGTGGCAGGGTCGCGTGAAATTGAATCTCAAGTGAGGAGATCAAAAAGCACAAGAGGGCTGATTTGCCCACTGCCCGCATACTCTCAACCTAACCTAACAGTGACACGCTCTTCATTCTCCCGGTCGACAAAATGCCAAGAATAAAGCCCAGATGCCCAAACGGCGAGAGAGAACCAGAAAGTTAAACCCAAGCTGGGTCCACAGAAAACCAGTCACCACTAAACTCAGGTGCAGAGACACCGAATGCCCAGTAAACACTGTCAATTTAACCCATGCAATCCCAGGCATACAGATGCCAGGTAATGATGTTTAAAAACAACATTACCATCATAGTTACATGTCTCTCATTATCCTGGTCCATGGGAAAACACAAGCCGAGCTTGATCAACTCCGGCTGGGTCATCTCGGGGAGGGTGTTTAATGATGAAAGACCCGAAACACCCCATGATCCGAGGATGCATTACTGATGATGTGTCCCAGTGCACACCCGGTCCATTGAACCAAGTGGTGTCGGACCACGATAATGAAAGGCATGGGCCAGATTCACCTGGCTTCACCACACCAGCCTAAGCCCAATAGCACCTCATACCTCACCACTCAAAACTCTGCAGCCTTACCTATCCCAGTCACATATACATCCACCAGCCCAACACTCAAACCTAATCCTAAAGTCCAAGGGGGCACACACCCCCACAAACCCTCGGCACATCCCAGAGATCATGCCACACCCCCACAAACCCTAGGCACACCCCGACTAACCCTGGCCACTCCCCCACAAACCCGATTACCTTTGTCAGGAGGGGCAAGATCCAAGAAAGGCAAGTGTTGGACCTGGTTAATGAAGGCGTGGGCCAGATCAAAGTGGCAGGGTCGCGTGAAATTGAATCTCAAGTGAGGAGATCAAAAAGCACAAGAGGGCTGATTTGCCCACTGCCCGCATACTCTCAACCTAACCTAACAGTGACACGCTCTTCATTCTCCCGGTCGACAAAATGCCAAGAATAAAGCCCAGATGCCCAAACGGCGAGAGAGAACCAGAAAGTTAAACCCAAGCTGGGTCCACAGAAAACCAGTCACCACTAAACTCAGGTGCAGAGACACCGAATGCCCAGTAAACACTGTCAATTTAACCCATGCAATCCCAGGCATACAGATGCCAGGTAATGATGTTTAAAAACAACATTACCATCATAGTTACATGTCTCTCATTATCCTGGTCCATGGGAAAACACAAGCCGAGCTTGATCAACTCCGGCTGGGTCATCTCGGGGAGGGTGTTTAATGATGAAAGACCCGAAACACCCCATGATCCGAGGATGCATTACTGATGATGTGTCCCAGTGCACACCCGGTCCATTGAACCAAGTGGTGTCGGACCACGATAATGAAAGGCATGGGCCAGATTCACCTGGCTTCACCACACCAGCCTAAGCCCAATAGCACCTCATACCTCACCACTCAAAACTCTGCAGCCTTACCTATCCCAGTCACATATACATCCACCAGCCCAACACTCAAACCTAATCCTAAAGTCCAAGGGGGCACACACCCCCACAAACCCTCGGCACATCCCAGAGATCATGCCACACCCCCACAAACCCTAGGCACACCCCGACTAACCCTGGCCACTCCCCCACAAACCCGATTACCTTTGTCAGGAGGGGCAAGATCCAAGAAAGGCAAGTGTTGGACCTGGTTAATGAAGGCGTGGGCCAGATCAAAGTGGCAGGGTCGCGTGAAATTGAATCTCAAGTGAGGAGATCAAAAAGCACAAGAGGGCTGATTTGCCCACTGCCCGCATACTCTCAACCTAACCTAACAGTGACACGCTCTTCATTCTCCCGGTCGACAAAATGCCAAGAATAAAGCCCAGATGCCCAAACGGCGAGAGAGAACCAGAAAGTTAAACCCAAGCTGGGTCCACAGAAAACCAGTCACCACTAAACTCAGGTGCAGAGACACCGAATGCCCAGTAAACACTGTCAATTTAACCCATGCAATCCCAGGCATACAGATGCCAGGTAATGATGTTTAAAAACAACATTACCATCATAGTTACATGTCTCTCATTATCCTGGTCCATGGGAAAACACAAGCCGAGCTTGATCAACTCCGGCTGGGTCATCTCGGGGAGGGTGTTTAATGATGAAAGACCCGAAACACCCCATGATCCGAGGATGCATTACTGATGATGTGTCCCAGTGCACACCCGGTCCATTGAACCAAGTGGTGTCGGACCACGATAATGAAAGGCATGGGCCAGATTCACCTGGCTTCACCACACCAGCCTAAGCCCAATAGCACCTCATACCTCACCACTCAAAACTCTGCAGCCTTACCTATCCCAGTCACATATACATCCACCAGCCCAACACTCAAACCTAATCCTAAAGTCCAAGGGGGCACACACCCCCACAAACCCTCGGCACATCCCAGAGATCATGCCACACCCCCACAAACCCTAGGCACACCCCGACTAACCCTGGCCACTCCCCCACAAACCCGATTACCTTTGTCAGGAGGGGCAAGATCCAAGAAAGGCAAGTGTTGGACCTGGTTAATGAAGGCGTGGGCCAGATCAAAGTGGCAGGGTCGCGTGAAATTGAATCTCAAGTGAGGAGATCAAAAAGCACAAGAGGGCTGATTTGCCCACTGCCCGCATACTCTCAACCTAACCTAACAGTGACACGCTCTTCATTCTCCCGGTCGACAAAATGCCAAGAATAAAGCCCAGATGCCCAAACGGCGAGAGAGAACCAGAAAGTTAAACCCAAGCTGGGTCCACAGAAAACCAGTCACCACTAAACTCAGGTGCAGAGACACCGAATGCCCAGTAAACACTGTCAATTTAACCCATGCAATCCCAGGCATACAGATGCCAGGTAATGATGTTTAAAAACAACATTACCATCATAGTTACATGTCTCTCATTATCCTGGTCCATGGGAAAACACAAGCCGAGCTTGATCAACTCCGGCTGGGTCATCTCGGGGAGGGTGTTTAATGATGAAAGACCCGAAACACCCCATGATCCGAGGATGCATTACTGATGATGTGTCCCAGTGCACACCCGGTCCATTGAACCAAGTGGTGTCGGACCACGATAATGAAAGGCATGGGCCAGATTCACCTGGCTTCACCACACCAGCCTAAGCCCAATAGCACCTCATACCTCACCACTCAAAACTCTGCAGCCTTACCTATCCCAGTCACATATACATCCACCAGCCCAACACTCAAACCTAATCCTAAAGTCCAAGGGGGCACACACCCCCACAAACCCTCGGCACATCCCAGAGATCATGCCACACCCCCACAAACCCTAGGCACACCCCGACTAACCCTGGCCACTCCCCCACAAACCCGATTACCTTTGTCAGGAGGGGCAAGATCCAAGAAAGGCAAGTGTTGGACCTGGTTAATGAAGGCGTGGGCCAGATCAAAGTGGCAGGGTCGCGTGAAATTGAATCTCAAGTGAGGAGATCAAAAAGCACAAGAGGGCTGATTTGCCCACTGCCCGCATACTCTCAACCTAACCTAACAGTGACACGCTCTTCATTCTCCCGGTCGACAAAATGCCAAGAATAAAGCCCAGATGCCCAAACGGCGAGAGAGAACCAGAAAGTTAAACCCAAGCTGGGTCCACAGAAAACCAGTCACCACTAAACTCAGGTGCAGAGACACCGAATGCCCAGTAAACACTGTCAATTTAACCCATGCAATCCCAGGCATACAGATGCCAGGTAATGATGTTTAAAAACAACATTACCATCATAGTTACATGTCTCTCATTATCCTGGTCCATGGGAAAACACAAGCCGAGCTTGATCAACTCCGGCTGGGTCATCTCGGGGAGGGTGTTTAATGATGAAAGACCCGAAACACCCCATGATCCGAGGATGCATTACTGATGATGTGTCCCAGTGCACACCCGGTCCATTGAACCAAGTGGTGTCGGACCACGATAATGAAAGGCATGGGCCAGATTCACCTGGCTTCACCACACCAGCCTAAGCCCAATAGCACCTCATACCTCACCACTCAAAACTCTGCAGCCTTACCTATCCCAGTCACATATACATCCACCAGCCCAACACTCAAACCTAATCCTAAAGTCCAAGGGGGCACACACCCCCACAAACCCTCGGCACATCCCAGAGATCATGCCACACCCCCACAAACCCTAGGCACACCCCGACTAACCCTGGCCACTCCCCCACAAACCCGATTACCTTTGTCAGGAGGGGCAAGATCCAAGAAAGGCAAGTGTTGGACCTGGTTAATGAAGGCGTGGGCCAGATCAAAGTGGCAGGGTCGCGTGAAATTGAATCTCAAGTGAGGAGATCAAAAAGCACAAGAGGGCTGATTTGCCCACTGCCCGCATACTCTCAACCTAACCCTAACCCTAACCCTAACCCTAACCCTAACCCTAATCCCTAACCCTAACCCTAACCCTAACCCTAACCCTAACCCTAACCCTAACCCTAACCCTAACCCTAACCCTCACACCCGGTCCATTGAACCAAGTGGTGTCGGACCACGATAATGAAAGGCATGGGCCAGATTCACCTGGCTTCACCACTAAGCCCCATAGCACCTCATACCTCACCACTCCAAACTCTGCAGCCTTACCTATCCCGGTCACACATATACATCCACCAGCCCAACACTCAAACCTAATCCTAAAGTCCAAGGGGGCACACACCCCCACAAACCCTCGGCACATCCCAGAGATCATGCCACACCCCCACAAACCCCAGGCACACCCCGACTAACCCTGGCCACTCCCCCACAAACCCGATTACCTTTGTCAGGAGGGGCAAGATCCAAGAAAGGCAAGTGTTGGACCTGGTTAATGAAGGCGTGGGCCAGATCAAAGTGGCAGGGTCGCGTGAAATTGAATCTCAAGTCAGGAGATCAAAAAGCACAAGAGGGCTGATTTGCCCACTGCCCGCATACTCTCAACCTAACCTAACAGTGACACGCTCTTCATTCTCCCGGTCGACAAAATGCCAAGAACAAAGCCCAGATGCCCAAACGGCAAGAGAGAACCAGAAAGTTAAACCCAAGCTGGGTCCACAGAAAACAAGTCACCAGTAAACTCAGGTGCAGAGACACCGAATGCCCAGTAAACACTGTCAATTTAACCCATGCATCCCCAGGCATACAGATGCCAGGTAATGATGTTTAAAAACGTCATTACCCTCATAGTTACATGCCTCTCATTATCCTGGTCCATGGGAAAACACAAGCCGAGCTTGATCAACTCCGGCTGGGTCATCTCGGGGAGGGTGTTTAATGATGAAAGACCCGAAACACCCCATGATCCGAGGATGCATTACTGATGATGTGTCCCAGTGCACACCCGGTCCATTGAACCAAGTGGTGTCGGACCACGATAATGAAAGGCATGGGCCAGATTCACCTGGCTTCACCACTAAGCCCCATAGAACCTCATACCTCACCACTCCAAACTCTGCAGCCTTACCTCTCCCAGTCACACATATACATCCACCAGCCCAACACTCAAACCTAAACCTAAAGTCCAAGGGGGCACACACCCCCACAAACCCTCGGCACATCCCAGTGATCATGCCACACCCCCACAAACTCTAGGCACACCCCGACTAACCCTGGCCACACCCCCACAAACCCGATTACCTTTGTCAGGAGGGGCAAGATCCAAGAAAGGCAAGTGTTGGACCTGGTTAATGAAGGCGTGGGCCAGATCAAAGTGGCAGGGTCGCGTGAAATTGAATCTCAAGTCAGGAGATCAAAAAGCACAAGAGGGCTGATTTGCCCACTGCCCGCATACTCTCAACCTAACCTAACAGTGACACGCTCTTCATTCTCCCGGTCGACAAAATGCCAAGAACAAAGCCCAGATGCCCAAACGGCAAGAGAGAACCAGAAAGTTAAACCCAAGCTGGGTCCACAGAAAACAAGTCACCAGTAAACTCAGGTGCAGAGACACCGAATGCCCAGTAAACACTGTCAATTTAACCCATGCATCCCCAGGCATACAGATGCCAGGTAATGATGTTTAAAAACGTCATTACCCTCATAGTTACATGCCTCTCATTATCCTGGTCCATGGGAAAACACAAGCCGAGCTTGATCAACTCCGGCTGGGTCATCTCGGGGAGGGTGTTTAATGATGAAAGACCCGAAACACCCCATGATCCGAGGATGCATTACTGATGATGTGTCCCAGTGCACACCCGGTCCATTGAACCAAGTGGTGTCGGACCACGATAATGAAAGGCATGGGCCAGATTCACCTGGCTTCACCACTAAGCCCCATAGAACCTCATACCTCACCACTCCAAACTCTGCAGCCTTACCTCTCCCAGTCACACATATACATCCACCAGCCCAACACTCAAACCTAAACCTAAAGTCCAAGGGGGCACACACCCCCACAAACCCTCGGCACATCCCAGTGATCATGCCACACCCCCACAAACTCTAGGCACACCCCGACTAACCCTGGCCACACCCCCACAAACCCGATTACCTTTGTCAGGAGGGGCAAGATCCAAGAAAGGCAAGTGTTGGACCTGGTTAATGAAGGCGTGGGCCAGATCAAAGTGGCAGGGTCGCGTGAAATTGAATCTCAAGTCAGGAGATCAAAAAGCACAAGAGGGCTGATTTGCCCACTGCCCGCATACTCTCAACCTAACCTAACAGTGACACGCTCTTCATTCTCCCGGTCGACAAAATGCCAAGAACAAAGCCCAGATGCCCAAACGGCAAGAGAGAACCAGAAAGTTAAACCCAAGCTGGGTCCACAGAAAACAAGTCACCAGTAAACTCAGGTGCAGAGACACCGAATGCCCAGTAAACACTGTCAATTTAACCCATGCATCCCCAGGCATACAGATGCCAGGTAATGATGTTTAAAAACGTCATTACCCTCATAGTTACATGCCTCTCATTATCCTGGTCCATGGGAAAACACAAGCCGAGCTTGATCAACTCCGGCTGGGTCATCTCGGGGAGGGTGTTTAATGATGAAAGACCCGAAACACCCCATGATCCGAGGATGCATTACTGATGATGTGTCCCAGTGCACACCCGGTCCATTGAACCAAGTGGTGTCGGACCACGATAATGAAAGGCATGGGCCAGATTCACCTGGCTTCACCACTAAGCCCCATAGAACCTCATACCTCACCACTCCAAACTCTGCAGCCTTACCTCTCCCAGTCACACATTTACATCCACCAGCCCAACACTCAAACCTAAACCTAAAGTCCAAGGGGGCACACACCCCCACAAACCCTCGGCACATCCCAGTGATCATGCCACACCCCCACAAACTCTAGGCACACCCCGACTAACCCTGGCCACACCCCCACAAACCCGATTACCTTTGTCAGGAGGGGCAAGATCCAAGAAAGGCAAGTGTTGGACCTGGTTAATGAAGGCGTGGGCCAGATCAAAGTGGCAGGGTCGCGTGAAATTGAATCTCAAGTCAGGAGATCAAAAAGCACAAGAGGGCTGATTTGCCCACTGCCCGCATACTCTCAACCTAACCTAACAGTGACACGCTCTTCATTCTCCCGGTCGACAAAATGCCAAGAACAAAGCCCAGATGCCCAAACGGCAAGAGAGAACCAGAAAGTTAAACCCAAGCTGGGTCCACAGAAAACAAGTCACCAGTAAACTCAGGTGCAGAGACACCGAATGCCCAGTAAACACTGTCAATTTAACCCATGCATCCCCAGGCATACAGATGCCAGGTAATGATGTTTAAAAACGTCATTACCCTCATAGTTACATGCCTCTCATTATCCTGGTCCATGGGAAAACACAAGCCGAGCTTGATCAACTCCGGCTGGGTCATCTCGGGGAGGGTGTTTAATGATGAAAGACCCGAAACACCCCATGATCCGAGGATGCATTACTGATGATGTGTCCCAGTGCACACCCGGTCCATTGAACCAAGTGGTGTCGGACCACGATAATGAAAGGCATGGGCCAGATTCACCTGGCTTCACCACTAAGCCCCATAGAACCTCATACCTCACCACTCCAAACTCTGCAGCCTTACCTCTCCCAGTCACACATATACATCCACCAGCCCAACACTCAAACCTAAACCTAAAGTCCAAGGGGGCACACACCCCCACAAACCCTCGGCACATCCCAGTGATCATGCCACACCCCCACAAACTCTAGGCACACCCCGACTAACCCTGGCCACACCCCCACAAACCCGATTACCTTTGTCAGGAGGGGCAAGATCCAAGAAAGGCAAGTGTTGGACCTGGTTAATGAAGGCGTGGGCCAGATCAAAGTGGCAGGGTCGCGTGAAATTGAATCTCAAGTCAGGAGATCAAAAAGCACAAGAGGGCTGATTTGCCCACTGCCCGCATACTCTCAACCTAACCCGAACCCTAACCCTAACCCCTAACCCTAACCCTAACCCTAACCCTAACCCTAACCCTAACCCTAACCCTAACCCTAACCCTAACCCTAACCCTAACCCTAACCCTAACCCTATACATCCACCAGCCCAACACTCAAACCTAATCCTAAAGTCCAAGGGGGCACACACCCCCACAAACCCTCGGCACATCCCAGAGATCATGCCACACCCCCACAAACCCTAGGCACACCCCGACTAACCCTGGCCACTCCCCCACAAACCCGATTACCTTTGGCAGCAGGGGCAAGATTCAAGAAAGGCAAGTGTTGGACCTGGTTAATGAAGGCGTGGGCCAGATCAAAGTGGCAGGGTCGCGTGAAATTGAATCTCAAGTGAGGAGATCAAAAAGCACAAGAGGGCTGATTTGCCCACTGCCCGCATACTCTCAACCTGACCTAACAGTGACACGCTCTTCATTCTCCTGGTCGACAAAATGCCAAGAACAAAGCCCAGATGCCCAAACGGCAAGAGAGAACCAGAAAGTTAAACCCAAGCTGGGTCCACAGAAAACCAGTCACCACTAAACTCAGGTGCAGAGACACCGAATGCCCAGTAAACACTGTCAATTTAACCCATGCAATCCCAGGCATACAGATGCCAGGTAATGATGTTTAAAAACGTCATTACCCTCATAGTTACATGCCTCTCATTACCCTGGTCCATGGGAAAACACAAGCCGAGCTTGATCAACTCCGGCTGGGTCATCTCGGGGAGGGTGTTTAATGATGAAAGACCCGAAACACCCCATGATCCGAGGATGCATTACTGATGATGTGTCCCAGTGCACACCCGGTTCACTGAACCAAGTGGTGTCGGACCACGATAATGAAAGGCATGGGCCAGATTCACCTGGCTTCACCACACAAGCCTAAGCCCAATAGCACCTCATACCTCACCACTCAAAACTCTGCAGCCTTACCTATCCCAGTCACACATATACATCCACCAGCCCAACACTCAAACCTAATCCTAAAGTCCAAGGGGGCACACACCCCCACAAACCCTCGGCACATCCCAGAGATCATGCCACACCCCCACAAACCCTAGGCACACCCCGACTAACCCTGGCCACTCCCCCACAAACCCGATTACCTTTGGCAGCAGGGGCAAGATTCAAGAAAGGCAAGTGTTGGACCTGGTTAATGAAGGCGTGGGCCAGATCAAAGTGGCAGGGTCGCGTGAAATTGAATCTCAAGTGAGGAGATCAAAAAGCACAAGAGGGCTGATTTGCCCACTGCCCGCATACTCTCAACCTAACCTAACAGTGACACGCTCTTCATTCTCCTGGTCGACAAAATGCCAAGAACAAAGCCCAGATGCCCAAACGGCAAGAGAGAACCAGAAAGTTAAACCCAAGCTGGGTCCACAGAAAACCAGTCACCACTAAACTCAGGTGCAGAGACACCGAATGCCCAGTAAACACTGTCAATTTAACCCATGCAATCCCAGGCATACAGATGCCAGGTAATGATGTTTAAAAACGTCATTACCCTCATAGTTACATGCCTCTCATTACCCTGGTCCATGGGAAAACACAAGCCGAGCTTGATCAACTCCGGCTGGGTCATCTCGGGGAGGGTGTTTAATGATGAAAGACCCGAAACACCCCATGATCCGAGGATGCATTACTGATGATGTGTCCCAGTGCACACCCGGTTCACTGAACCAAGTGGTGTCGGACCACGATAATGAAAGGCATGGGCCAGATTCACCTGGCTTCACCACACAAGCCTAAGCCCAATAGCACCTCATACCTCACCACTCAAAACTCTGCAGCCTTACCTATCCCAGTCACACATATACATCCACCAGCCCAACACTCAAACCTAATCCTAAAGTCCAAGGGGGCACACACCCCCACAAACCCTCGGCACATCCCAGAGATCATGCCACACCCCCACAAACCCTAGGCACACCCCGACTAACCCTGGCCACTCCCCCACAAACCCGATTACCTTTGGCAGCAGGGGCAAGATTCAAGAAAGGCAAGTGTTGGACCTGGTTAATGAAGGCGTGGGCCAGATCAAAGTGGCAGGGTCGCGTGAAATTGAATCTCAAGTGAGGAGATCAAAAAGCACAAGAGGGCTGATTTGCCCACTGCCCGCATACTCTCAACCTAACCTAACAGTGACACGCTCTTCATTCTCCTGGTCGACAAAATGCCAAGAACAAAGCCCAGATGCCCAAACGGCAAGAGAGAACCAGAAAGTTAAACCCAAGCTGGGTCCACAGAAAACCAGTCACCACTAAACTCAGGTGCAGAGACACCGAATGCCCAGTAAACACTGTCAATTTAACCCATGCAATCCCAGGCATACAGATGCCAGGTAATGATGTTTAAAAACGTCATTACCCTCATAGTTACATGCCTCTCATTACCCTGGTCCATGGGAAAACACAAGCCGAGCTTGATCAACTCCGGCTGGGTCATCTCGGGGAGGGTGTTTAATGATGAAAGACCCGAAACACCCCATGATCCGAGGATGCATTACTGATGATGTGTCCCAGTGCACACCCGGTTCACTGAACCAAGTGGTGTCGGACCACGATAATGAAAGGCATGGGCCAGATTCACCTGGCTTCACCACACAAGCCTAAGCCCAATAGCACCTCATACCTCACCACTCAAAACTCTGCAGCCTTACCTATCCCAGTCACACATATACATCCACCAGCCCAACACTCAAACCTAATCCTAAAGTCCAAGGGGGCACACACCCCCACAAACCCTCGGCACATCCCAGAGATCATGCCACACCCCCACAAACCCTAGGCACACCCCGACTAACCCTGGCCACTCCCCCACAAACCCGATTACCTTTGGCAGCAGGGGCAAGATTCAAGAAAGGCAAGTGTTGGACCTGGTTAATGAAGGCGTGGGCCAGATCAAAGTGGCAGGGTCGCGTGAAATTGAATCTCAAGTGAGGAGATCAAAAAGCACAAGAGGGCTGATTTGCCCACTGCCCGCATACTCTCAACCTAACCTAACAGTGACACGCTCTTCATTCTCCTGGTCGACAAAATGCCAAGAACAAAGCCCAGATGCCCAAACGGCAAGAGAGAACCAGAAAGTTAAACCCAAGCTGGGTCCACAGAAAACCAGTCACCACTAAACTCAGGTGCAGAGACACCGAATGCCCAGTAAACACTGTCAATTTAACCCATGCAATCCCAGGCATACAGATGCCAGGTAATGATGTTTAAAAACGTCATTACCCTCATAGTTACATGCCTCTCATTACCCTGGTCCATGGGAAAACACAAGCCGAGCTTGATCAACTCCGGCTGGGTCATCTCGGGGAGGGTGTTTAATGATGAAAGACCCGAAACACCCCATGATCCGAGGATGCATTACTGATGATGTGTCCCAGTGCACACCCGGTTCACTGAACCAAGTGGTGTCGGACCACGATAATGAAAGGCATGGGCCAGATTCACCTGGCTTCACCACACAAGCCTAAGCCCAATAGCACCTCATACCTCACCACTCAAAACTCTGCAGCCTTACCTATCCCAGTCACACATATACATCCACCAGCCCAACACTCAAACCTAATCCTAAAGTCCAAGGGGGCACACACCCCCACAAACCCTCGGCACATCCCAGAGATCATGCCACACCCCCACAAACCCTAGGCACACCCCGACTAACCCTGGCCACTCCCCCACAAACCCGATTACCTTTGGCAGCAGGGGCAAGATTCAAGAAAGGCAAGTGTTGGACCTGGTTAATGAAGGCGTGGGCCAGATCAAAGTGGCAGGGTCGCGTGAAATTGAATCTCAAGTGAGGAGATCAAAAAGCACAAGAGGGCTGATTTGCCCACTGCCCGCATACTCTCAACCTAACCTAACAGTGACACGCTCTTCATTCTCCTGGTCGACAAAATGCCAAGAACAAAGCCCAGATGCCCAAACGGCAAGAGAGAACCAGAAAGTTAAACCCAAGCTGGGTCCACAGAAAACCAGTCACCACTAAACTCAGGTGCAGAGACACCGAATGCCCAGTAAACACTGTCAATTTAACCCATGCAATCCCAGGCATACAGATGCCAGGTAATGATGTTTAAAAACGTCATTACCCTCATAGTTACATGCCTCTCATTACCCTGGTCCATGGGAAAACACAAGCCGAGCTTGATCAACTCCGGCTGGGTCATCTCGGGGAGGGTGTTTAATGATGAAAGACCCGAAACACCCCATGATCCGAGGATGCATTACTGATGATGTGTCCCAGTGCACACCCGGTTCACTGAACCAAGTGGTGTCGGACCACGATAATGAAAGGCATGGGCCAGATTCACCTGGCTTCACCACACAAGCCTAAGCCCAATAGCACCTCATACCTCACCACTCAAAACTCTGCAGCCTTACCTATCCCAGTCACACATATACATCCACCAGCCCAACACTCAAACCTAATCCTAAAGTCCAAGGGGGCACACACCCCCACAAACCCTCGGCACATCCCAGAGATCATGCCACACCCCCACAAACCCTAGGCACACCCCGACTAACCCTGGCCACTCCCCCACAAACCCGATTACCTTTGGCAGCAGGGGCAAGATTCAAGAAAGGCAAGTGTTGGACCTGGTTAATGAAGGCGTGGGCCAGATCAAAGTGGCAGGGTCGCGTGAAATTGAATCTCAAGTGAGGAGATCAAAAAGCACAAGAGGGCTGATTTGCCCACTGCCCGCATACTCTCAACCTAACCCTAACCCTAACCCTAAAGTGGCAGGGTCGCGTGAAATTGAATCTCAAGTGAGGAGATCAAAAAGCACAAGAGGGCTGATTTGCCCACTGCCCGCATACTCTCAACCTAACCCTAACGCCTCTCATTATCCTGGTCCATGGGAAAACACAAGCCGAGCTTGATCAACTCCGGCTGGGTCATCTCGGGGAGGGTGTTTAATGATGAAAGACCCGAAACACCCCATGATCCGAGGATGCATTACTGATGATGTGTCCCAGTGCACACCCGGTCCATTGAACCAAGTGGTGTCGGACCATGATAATGAAAGGCATGGGCCAGATTCACCTGGCTTCACCACTAAGCCCCATAGCACCTCATACCTCACCACTCAAAACTCTGCAGCCTTACCTCTCCCAGTCACACATATACATCCACCAGCCCAACACTCAAACCTAATCCTAAAGTCCAAGGGGGCACACACCCCCACAAACCCTCGGCACATCCCAGAGATCATGCCACACCCCCACAAACCCTAGGCACACCCCGACTAACCCTGGCCACTCCCCCACAAACCCGATTACCTTTGTCAGGAGGGGCAAGATCCAAGAAAGGCAAGTGTTGGACCTGGTTAATGAAGGCGTGGGCCAGATCAAAGTGGCAGGGTCGCGTGTAATTGAATCTCAAGTGAGGAGATCAAAAAGCACAAGAGGGCTGATTTGCCCACTGCCCGCATACTCTCAACCTAACCTAACAGTGACACGCTCTTCATTCTCCCGGTCGACAAAATGCCAGGAATAAAGCCCAGATGCCCAAACGGCGAGAGAGATCCAGAAAGTTAAACCCAAGCTGGGTCCACAGAAAACAAGTCACCACTAAACTCAGGTGCTGAGACACCGAATGCCCAGTAAACACTTTCAATTTAACCCATGCAATCCCAGGCATACAGATGCCGGGTAATGATGTTTAAAAACAACATTGCCCTCATAGTTACATGCCTCTCATTATCCTGGTCCATGGGAAAACACAAGCCGAGCTTGATCAACTCCGGCTGGGTCATCTCGGGGAGGGTGTTTAATGATGAAAGACCCGAAACACCCCATGATCCGAGGATGCATTACTGATGATGTGTCCCAGTGCACACCCGGTCCATTGAACCAAGTGGTGTCGGACCATGATAATGAAAGGCATGGGCCAGATTCACCTGGCTTCACCACTAAGCCCCATAGCACCTCATACCTCACCACTCAAAACTCTGCAGCCTTACCTCTCCCAGTCACACATATACATCCACCAGCCCAACACTCAAACCTAATCCTAAAGTCCAAGGGGGCACACACCCCCACAAACCCTCGGCACATCCCAGAGATCATGCCACACCCCCACAAACCCTAGGCACACCCCGACTAACCCTGGCCACTCCCCCACAAACCCGATTACCTTTGTCAGGAGGGGCAAGATCCAAGAAAGGCAAGTGTTGGACCTGGTTAATGAAGGCGTGGGCCAGATCAAAGTGGCAGGGTCGCGTGTAATTGAATCTCAAGTGAGGAGATCAAAAAGCACAAGAGGGCTGATTTGCCCACTGCCCGCATACTCTCAACCTAACCTAACAGTGACACGCTCTTCATTCTCCCGGTCGACAAAATGCCAAGAACAAAGCCCAGATGCCCAAACGGCAAGAGAGAACCAGAAAGTTAAACCCAAGCTGGGTCCACAGAAAACAAGTCACCAGTAAACTCAGGTGCAGAGACACCGAATGCCCAGTAAACACTGTCAATTTAACCCATGCATCCCCAGGCATACAGATGCCAGGTAATGATGTTTAAAAACGTCATTACCCTCATAGTTACATGCCTCTCATTATCCTGGTCCATGGGAAAACACAAGCCGAGCTTGATCAACTCCGGCTGGGTCATCTCGGGGAGGGTGTTTAATGATGAAAGACCCGAAACACCCCATGATCCGAGGATGCATTACTGATGATGTGTCCCAGTGCACACCCGGTCCATTGAACCAAGTGGTGTCGGACCACGATAATGAAAGGCATGGGCCAGATTCACCTGGCTTCACCACTAAGCCCCATAGAACCTCATACCTCACCACTCAAAACTCTGCAGCCTTACCTATCCCCGTCACACATATACATCCACCAGCCCAACACTCAAACCTAATCCTAAAGTCCAAGGGGGCACACACCCCCACAAACCCTCGGCACATCCCACAGATCATGCCACACCCCCACAAACCCTAGGCACACCCCGATTAACCCTGGCCACTCCCCCACAAACCCGATTACCTTTGTCAGGAGGGGCAAGATCCAAGAAAGGCAAGTGTTGGACCTGGTTAATGAAGGCGTGGGCCAGATCAAAGTGGCAGGGTCGCGTGAAATTGAATCTCAAGTGAGGAGATCAAAAAGCACAAGAGGGCTGATTTGCCCACTGCCCGCATACTCTCAACCTAACCTAACAGTGACACGCTCTTCATTCTCCCGGTCGACAAAATGCCAAGAATAAAGCCCAGATGCCCAAACGGCGAGAGAGAACCAGAAAGTTAAACCCAAGCTGGGTCCACAGAAAACCAGTCACCACTCAACTCAGGTGCAGAGACACCGAATGCCCAGTAAACACTGTCAATTTAACCCATGCAATCCCAGGCATACAGATGCCAGGTAATGATGTTTAAAAACAACATTACCATCATAGTTACATGCCTCTCATTATCGTGGTCCATGGGAAAACACAAGCCGAGCTTGATCAACTCCGGCTGGGTCATCTCGGGGAGGGTGTTTAATGATGAAAGACCCGAAACACCCCATGATCCGAGGATGCATTACTGATGATGTGTCCCAGTGCACACCCGGTCCATTCAACCAAGTGGTGTCGGACCACGATAATGAAAGGCATGGGCCAGATTCACCTGGCTTCACCACTAAGCCCCATAGAACCTCATACCTCACCACTCCAAACTCTGCAGCCTTACCTCTCCCAGTCACACATATACATCCACCAGCCCAACACTCAAACCTAAACCTAAAGTCCAAGGGGGCACACACCCCCACAAACCCTCGGCACATCCCAGTGATCATGCCACACCCCCACAAACTCTAGGCACACCCCGACTAACCCTGGCCACACCCCCACAAACCCGATTACCTTTGTCAGGAGGGGCAAGATCCAAGAAAGGCAAGTGTTGGACCTGGTTAATGAAGGCGTGGGCCAGATCAAAGTGGCAGGGTCGCGTGAAATTGAATCTCAAGTCAGGAGATCAAAAAGCACAAGAGGGCTGATTTGCCCACTGCCCGCATACTCTCAACCTAACCTAACAGTGACACGCTCTTCATTCTCCCGGTCGACAAAATGCCAAGAACAAAGCCCAGATGCCCAAACGGCAAGAGAGAACCAGAAAGTTAAACCCAAGCTGGGTCCACAGAAAACAAGTCACCAGTAAACTCAGGTGCAGAGACACCGAATGCCCAGTAAACACTGTCAATTTAACCCATGCATCCCCAGGCATACAGATGCCAGGTAATGATGTTTAAAAACGTCATTACCCTCATAGTTACATGCCTCTCATTATCCTGGTCCATGGGAAAACACAAGCCGAGCTTGATCAACTCCGGCTGGGTCATCTCGGGGAGGGTGTTTAATGATGAAAGACCCGAAACACCCCATGATCCGAGGATGCATTACTGATGATGTGTCCCAGTGCACACCCGGTCCATTGAACCAAGTGGTGTCGGACCACGATAATGAAAGGCATGGGCCAGATTCACCTGGCTTCACCACTAAGCCCCATAGAACCTCATACCTCACCACTCAAAACTCTGCAGCCTTACCTATCCCCGTCACACATATACATCCACCAGCCCAACACTCAAACCTAATCCTAAAGTCCAAGGGGGCACACACCCCCACAAACCCTCGGCACATCCCACAGATCATGCCACACCCCCACAAACCCTAGGCACACCCCGATTAACCCTGGCCACTCCCCCACAAACCCGATTACCTTTGTCAGGAGGGGCAAGATCCAAGAAAGGCAAGTGTTGGACCTGGTTAATGAAGGCGTGGGCCAGATCAAAGTGGCAGGGTCGCGTGAAATTGAATCTCAAGTGAGGAGATCAAAAAGCACAAGAGGGCTGATTTGCCCACTGCCCGCATACTCTCAACCTAACCTAACAGTGACACGCTCTTCATTCTCCCGGTCGACAAAATGCCAAGAATAAAGCCCAGATGCCCAAACGGCGAGAGAGAACCAGAAAGTTAAACCCAAGCTGGGTCCACAGAAAACCAGTCACCACTCAACTCAGGTGCAGAGACACCGAATGCCCAGTAAACACTGTCAATTTAACCCATGCAATCCCAGGCATACAGATGCCAGGTAATGATGTTTAAAAACAACATTACCATCATAGTTACATGCCTCTCATTATCGTGGTCCATGGGAAAACACAAGCCGAGCTTGATCAACTCCGGCTGGGTCATCTCGGGGAGGGTGTTTAATGATGAAAGACCCGAAACACCCCATGATCCGAGGATGCATTACTGATGATGTGTCCCAGTGCACACCCGGTCCATTCAACCAAGTGGTGTCGGACCACGATAATGAAAGGCATGGGCCAGATTCACCTGGCTTCACCACTAAGCCCCATAGAACCTCATACCTCACCACTCCAAACTCTGCAGCCTTACCTCTCCCAGTCACACATATACATCCACCAGCCCAACACTCAAACCTAAACCTAAAGTCCAAGGGGGCACACACCCCCACAAACCCTCGGCACATCCCAGTGATCATGCCACACCCCCACAAACTCTAGGCACACCCCGACTAACCCTGGCCACACCCCCACAAACCCGATTACCTTTGTCAGGAGGGGCAAGATCCAAGAAAGGCAAGTGTTGGACCTGGTTAATGAAGGCGTGGGCCAGATCAAAGTGGCAGGGTCGCGTGAAATTGAATCTCAAGTCAGGAGATCAAAAAGCACAAGAGGGCTGATTTGCCCACTGCCCGCATACTCTCAACCTAACCTAACAGTGACACGCTCTTCATTCTCCCGGTCGACAAAATGCCAAGAACAAAGCCCAGATGCCCAAACGGCAAGAGAGAACCAGAAAGTTAAACCCAAGCTGGGTCCACAGAAAACAAGTCACCAGTAAACTCAGGTGCAGAGACACCGAATGCCCAGTAAACACTGTCAATTTAACCCATGCATCCCCAGGCATACAGATGCCAGGTAATGATGTTTAAAAACGTCATTACCCTCATAGTTACATGCCTCTCATTATCCTGGTCCATGGGAAAACACAAGCCGAGCTTGATCAACTCCGGCTGGGTCATCTCGGGGAGGGTGTTTAATGATGAAAGACCCGAAACACCCCATGATCCGAGGATGCATTACTGATGATGTGTCCCAGTGCACACCCGGTCCATTGAACCAAGTGGTGTCGGACCACGATAATGAAAGGCATGGGCCAGATTCACCTGGCTTCACCACTAAGCCCCATAGAACCTCATACCTCACCACTCAAAACTCTGCAGCCTTACCTATCCCCGTCACACATATACATCCACCAGCCCAACACTCAAACCTAATCCTAAAGTCCAAGGGGGCACACACCCCCACAAACCCTCGGCACATCCCACAGATCATGCCACACCCCCACAAACCCTAGGCACACCCCGATTAACCCTGGCCACTCCCCCACAAACCCGATTACCTTTGTCAGGAGGGGCAAGATCCAAGAAAGGCAAGTGTTGGACCTGGTTAATGAAGGCGTGGGCCAGATCAAAGTGGCAGGGTCGCGTGAAATTGAATCTCAAGTGAGGAGATCAAAAAGCACAAGAGGGCTGATTTGCCCACTGCCCGCATACTCTCAACCTAACCTAACAGTGACACGCTCTTCATTCTCCCGGTCGACAAAATGCCAAGAATAAAGCCCAGATGCCCAAACGGCGAGAGAGAACCAGAAAGTTAAACCCAAGCTGGGTCCACAGAAAACCAGTCACCACTCAACTCAGGTGCAGAGACACCGAATGCCCAGTAAACACTGTCAATTTAACCCATGCAATCCCAGGCATACAGATGCCAGGTAATGATGTTTAAAAACAACATTACCATCATAGTTACATGCCTCTCATTATCGTGGTCCATGGGAAAACACAAGCCGAGCTTGATCAACTCCGGCTGGGTCATCTCGGGGAGGGTGTTTAATGATGAAAGACCCGAAACACCCCATGATCCGAGGATGCATTACTGATGATGTGTCCCAGTGCACACCCGGTCCATTCAACCAAGTGGTGTCGGACCACGATAATGAAAGGCATGGGCCAGATTCACCTGGCTTCACCACTAAGCCCCATAGAACCTCATACCTCACCACTCCAAACTCTGCAGCCTTACCTCTCCCAGTCACACATATACATCCACCAGCCCAACACTCAAACCTAAACCTAAAGTCCAAGGGGGCACACACCCCCACAAACCCTCGGCACATCCCAGTGATCATGCCACACCCCCACAAACTCTAGGCACACCCCGACTAACCCTGGCCACACCCCCACAAACCCGATTACCTTTGTCAGGAGGGGCAAGATCCAAGAAAGGCAAGTGTTGGACCTGGTTAATGAAGGCGTGGGCCAGATCAAAGTGGCAGGGTCGCGTGAAATTGAATCTCAAGTCAGGAGATCAAAAAGCACAAGAGGGCTGATTTGCCCACTGCCCGCATACTCTCAACCTAACCTAACAGTGACACGCTCTTCATTCTCCCGGTCGACAAAATGCCAAGAACAAAGCCCAGATGCCCAAACGGCAAGAGAGAACCAGAAAGTTAAACCCAAGCTGGGTCCACAGAAAACAAGTCACCAGTAAACTCAGGTGCAGAGACACCGAATGCCCAGTAAACACTGTCAATTTAACCCATGCATCCCCAGGCATACAGATGCCAGGTAATGATGTTTAAAAACGTCATTACCCTCATAGTTACATGCCTCTCATTATCCTGGTCCATGGGAAAACACAAGCCGAGCTTGATCAACTCCGGCTGGGTCATCTCGGGGAGGGTGTTTAATGATGAAAGACCCGAAACACCCCATGATCCGAGGATGCATTACTGATGATGTGTCCCAGTGCACACCCGGTCCATTGAACCAAGTGGTGTCGGACCACGATAATGAAAGGCATGGGCCAGATTCACCTGGCTTGACCACAGGGGCCTATGCGCCACAGCACCTCATACCTCACCACTCCAAACTCTGCAGCCTTACCTATCCCAGTCACACATATACATCCACCAGCCCAACACTCAAACCTAATCCTAAAGTCCAAGGGGGCACACACCCCCACAAACCCTCGGCACATCCCACAGATCATGCCACACCCCCACAAACCCGAGGCACACCCCGACTAACCCTGGCCACTCCCCCACAAACCCGATTACCTTTGTCAGGAGGGGCAAGATCCAAGAAAGGCAAGTGTTGGACCTGGTTAATGAAGGCGTGGGCCAGATCAAAGTGGCAGGGTCGCGTGAAATTGAATCTCAAGTGAGGAGATCAAAAAGCACAAGAGGGCTGATTTGCCCACTGCCCGCATACTCTCAACCTAACCTAACAGTGACACGCTCTTCATTCTCCCGGCCGACAAAATGCCAAGAATAAAGCCCAGATGCCCAAACGGCGAGAGAGAACCAGAAAGTTAAACCCAAGCTGGGTCCACAGAAAACCAGTCACCACTAAACTCAGGTGCAGAGACACCGAATGCCCAGTAAACACTGTCAATTTAACCCATGCAATCCCAGGCATACAGATGCCGGGTAATGATGTTTAAAAACAACATTACCCTCATAGTTACATGCCTCTCATTATCCTGGTCCATGGGAAAACACAAGCCGAGCTTGATCAACTCCGGCTGGGTCATCTCGGGGAGGGTGTTTAATGATGAAAGACCCGAAACACCCCATGATCCGAGGATGCATTACTGATGATGTGTCCCAGTGCACACCCGGTCCATAGAACCAAGTGGTGTCGGACCATGATAATGAAAGGCATGGGCCAGATTCACCTGGCTTGACCACAGGGGCCTATGCGCCACAGCACCTCATACCTCACCACTCCAAACTCTGCAGCCTTACCTATCCCAGTCACACATATACATCCACCAGCCCAACACTCAAACCTAATCCTAAAGTCCAAGGGGGCACACACCCCCACAAACCCTCGGCACATCCCACAGATCATGCCACACCCCCACAAACCCGAGGCACACCCCGACTAACCCTGGCCACTCCCCCACAAACCCGATTACCTTTGTCAGGAGGGGCAAGATCCAAGAAAGGCAAGTGTTGGACCTGGTTAATGAAGGCGTGGGCCAGATCAAAGTGGCAGGGTCGCGTGAAATTGAATCTCAAGTGAGGAGATCAAAAAGCACAAGAGGGCTGATTTGCCCACTGCCCGCATACTCTCAACCTAACCTAACAGTGACACGCTCTTCATTCTCCCGGCCGACAAAATGCCAAGAATAAAGCCCAGATGCCCAAACGGCGAGAGAGAACCAGAAAGTTAAACCCAAGCTGGGTCCACAGAAAACCAGTCACCACTAAACTCAGGTGCAGAGACACCGAATGCCCAGTAAACACTGTCAATTTAACCCATGCAATCCCAGGCATACAGATGCCGGGTAATGATGTTTAAAAACAACATTACCCTCATAGTTACATGCCTCTCATTATCCTGGTCCATGGGAAAACACAAGCCGAGCTTGATCAACTCCGGCTGGGTCATCTCGGGGAGGGTGTTTAATGATGAAAGACCCGAAACACCCCATGATCCGAGGATGCATTACTGATGATGTGTCCCAGTGCACACCCGGTCCATAGAACCAAGTGGTGTCGGACCATGATAATGAAAGGCATGGGCCAGATTCACCTGGCTTGACCACAGGGGCCTATGCGCCACAGCACCTCATACCTCACCACTCCAAACTCTGCAGCCTTACCTATCCCAGTCACACATATACATCCACCAGCCCAACACTCAAACCTAATCCTAAAGTCCAAGGGGGCACACACCCCCACAAACCCTCGGCACATCCCACAGATCATGCCACACCCCCACAAACCCGAGGCACACCCCGACTAACCCTGGCCACTCCCCCACAAACCCGATTACCTTTGTCAGGAGGGGCAAGATCCAAGAAAGGCAAGTGTTGGACCTGGTTAATGAAGGCGTGGGCCAGATCAAAGTGGCAGGGTCGCGTGAAATTGAATCTCAAGTGAGGAGATCAAAAAGCACAAGAGGGCTGATTTGCCCACTGCCCGCATACTCTCAACCTAACCTAACAGTGACACGCTCTTCATTCTCCCGGCCGACAAAATGCCAAGAATAAAGCCCAGATGCCCAAACGGCGAGAGAGAACCAGAAAGTTAAACCCAAGCTGGGTCCACAGAAAACCAGTCACCACTAAACTCAGGTGCAGAGACACCGAATGCCCAGTAAACACTGTCAATTTAACCCATGCAATCCCAGGCATACAGATGCCGGGTAATGATGTTTAAAAACAACATTACCCTCATAGTTACATGCCTCTCATTATCCTGGTCCATGGGAAAACACAAGCCGAGCTTGATCAACTCCGGCTGGGTCATCTCGGGGAGGGTGTTTAATGATGAAAGACCCGAAACACCCCATGATCCGAGGATGCATTACTGATGATGTGTCCCAGTGCACACCCGGTCCATAGAACCAAGTGGTGTCGGACCATGATAATGAAAGGCATGGGCCAGATTCACCTGGCTTGACCACAGGGGCCTATGCGCCACAGCACCTCATACCTCACCACTCCAAACTCTGCAGCCTTACCTATCCCAGTCACACATATACATCCACCAGCCCAACACTCAAACCTAATCCTAAAGTCCAAGGGGGCACACACCCCCACAAACCCTCGGCACATCCCACAGATCATGCCACACCCCCACAAACCCGAGGCACACCCCGACTAACCCTGGCCACTCCCCCACAAACCCGATTACCTTTGTCAGGAGGGGCAAGATCCAAGAAAGGCAAGTGTTGGACCTGGTTAATGAAGGCGTGGGCCAGATCAAAGTGGCAGGGTCGCGTGAAATTGAATCTCAAGTGAGGAGATCAAAAAGCACAAGAGGGCTGATTTGCCCACTGCCCGCATACTCTCAACCTAACCCTAACCCTAACCCTAACCCTAACCCTAACCCTAACCCTAACCCTAACCCTAACCCTAACCCTAACCCTAACCCTAACCCTAACCCTAACCCTAACCCTAACCCTAACCCTACTGCAGCCTTACCTATCCCAGTCACACATATACATCCACCAGCCCAACACTCAAACCTAATCCTAAAGTCCAAGGGGGCACACACCCCCACAAACCCTCGGCACATCCCAGAGATCATGCCACACCCCCACAAACCCTAGGCACACCCCGACTAACCCTGGCCACTCCCCCACAAACCCGATTACCTTTGTCAGGAGGGGCAAGATCCAAGAAAGGCAAGTGTTGGACCTGGTTAATGAAGGCGTGGGCCAGATCAAAGTGGCAGGGTCGCGTGAAATTGAATCTCAAGTGAGGAGATCAAAAAGCACAAGAGGGCTGATTTGCCCACTGCCCGCATACTCTCAACCTAACCTAACAGTGACACGCTCTTCATTCTCCCGGTCGACAAAATGCCAAGAACAAAGCCCAGATGCCCAAACGGCAAGAGAGAACCAGAAAGTTAAACCCAAGCTGGGTCCACAGAAAACAAGCCACCACTAAACTCAGGTGCAGAGACACCGAATGCCCAGTAAACACTGTCAATTTAACCCATGCAATCCCAGGCATACAGATGCCAGGTAATGATGTTTAAAAACAACATTACCCTCATAGTTACATGCCTCTCATTTTCCTGGTCCATGGGAAAACACAAGCCGAGCTTGATCAACTCCGGCTGGGTCATCTCGGGGAGGGTGTTTAATGATGAAAGACCCGAAACACCCCATGATCCGAGGATGCATTACTGATGATGTGTCCCAGTGCACACCCGGTCCATTGAACCAAGTGGTGTCGGACCATGATAATGAAAGGCATGGGCCAGATTCACCTAGCTTCACCACACAAGCCTAAGCCCAATAGCACCTCATACCTCACCACTCAAAACTCTGCAGCCTTACCTATCCCAGTCACACATATACATCCACCAGCCCAACACTCAAACCTAATCCTAAAGTCCAAGGGGGCACACACCCCCACAAACCCTCGGCACATCCCAGAGATCATGCCACACCCCCACAAACCCTAGGCACACCCCGACTAACCCTGGCCACTCCCCCACAAACCCGATTACCTTTGTCAGGAGGGGCAAGATCCAAGAAAGGCAAGTGTTGGACCTGGTTAATGAAGGCGTGGGCCAGATCAAAGTGGCAGGGTCGCGTGAAATTGAATCTCAAGTGAGGAGATCAAAAAGCACAAGAGGGCTGATTTGCCCACTGCCCGCATACTCTCAACCTAACCTAACAGTGACACGCTCTTCATTCTCCCGGTCGACAAAATGCCAAGAACAAAGCCCAGATGCCCAAACGGCAAGAGAGAACCAGAAAGTTAAACCCAAGCTGGGTCCACAGAAAACAAGCCACCACTAAACTCAGGTGCAGAGACACCGAATGCCCAGTAAACACTGTCAATTTAACCCATGCAATCCCAGGCATACAGATGCCAGGTAATGATGTTTAAAAACAACATTACCCTCATAGTTACATGCCTCTCATTTTCCTGGTCCATGGGAAAACACAAGCCGAGCTTGATCAACTCCGGCTGGGTCATCTCGGGGAGGGTGTTTAATGATGAAAGACCCGAAACACCCCATGATCCGAGGATGCATTACTGATGATGTGTCCCAGTGCACACCCGGTCCATTGAACCAAGTGGTGTCGGACCATGATAATGAAAGGCATGGGCCAGATTCACCTAGCTTCACCACACAAGCCTAAGCCCAATAGCACCTCATACCTCACCACTCAAAACTCTGCAGCCTTACCTATCCCAGTCACACATATACATCCACCAGCCCAACACTCAAACCTAATCCTAAAGTCCAAGGGGGCACACACCCCCACAAACCCTCGGCACATCCCAGAGATCATGCCACACCCCCACAAACCCTAGGCACACCCCGACTAACCCTGGCCACTCCCCCACAAACCCGATTACCTTTGTCAGGAGGGGCAAGATCCAAGAAAGGCAAGTGTTGGACCTGGTTAATGAAGGCGTGGGCCAGATCAAAGTGGCAGGGTCGCGTGAAATTGAATCTCAAGTGAGGAGATCAAAAAGCACAAGAGGGCTGATTTGCCCACTGCCCGCATACTCTCAACCTAACCTAACAGTGACACGCTCTTCATTCTCCCGGTCGACAAAATGCCAAGAATAAAGCCCAGATGCCCAAACGGCGAGAGAGAACCAGAAAGTTAAACCCAAGCTGGGTCCACAGAAAACCAGTCACCACTAAACTCAGGTGCAGAGACACCGAATGCCCAGTAAACACTGTCAATTTAACCCATGCAATCCCAGGCATACAGATGCCGGGTAATGATGTTTAAAAACAACATTACCCTCATAGTTACATGCCTCTCATTATCCTGGTCCATGGGAAAACACAAGCCGAGCTTGATCAACTCCGGCTGGGTCATCTCGGGGAGGGTGTTTAATGATGAAAGACCCGAAACACCCCATGATCCGAGGATGCATTACTGATGATGTGTGCCAGTGCACACCCGGTTCACTGAACCAAGTGGTGTCGGACCACGGTAATGAAAGGCATGGGCCAGATTCACCTGGCTTCACCACTAAGCCCCATAGAACCTCATACCTCACCACTCAAAACTCTGCAGCCTTACCTATCCCAGTCACACATATACATCCACCAGCCCAACACTCAAACCTAATCCTAAAGTCCAAGGGGGCACACACCCCCACAAACCCTCGGCACATCCCAGAGATCATGCCACACCCCCACAAACCCTAGGCACACCCCGACTAACCCTGGCCACTCCCCCACAAACCCGATTACCTTTGTCAGGAGGGGCAAGATCCAAGAAAGGCAAGTGTTGGACCTGGTTAATGAAGGCGTGGGCCAGATCAAAGTGGCAGGGTCGCGTGAAATTGAATCTCAAGTGAGGAGATCAAAAAGCACAAGAGGGCTGATTTGCCCACTGCCCGCATACTCTCAACCTAACCTAACAGTGACACGCTCTTCATTCTCCCGGTCGACAAAATGCCAAGAACAAAGCCCAGATGCCCAAACGGCAAGAGAGAACCAGAAAGTTAAACCCAAGCTGGGTCCACAGAAAACAAGCCACCACTAAACTCAGGTGCAGAGACACCGAATGCCCAGTAAACACTGTCAATTTAACCCATGCAATCCCAGGCATACAGATGCCAGGTAATGATGTTTAAAAACAACATTACCCTCATAGTTACATGCCTCTCATTTTCCTGGTCCATGGGAAAACACAAGCCGAGCTTGATCAACTCCGGCTGGGTCATCTCGGGGAGGGTGTTTAATGATGAAAGACCCGAAACACCCCATGATCCGAGGATGCATTACTGATGATGTGTCCCAGTGCACACCCGGTCCATTGAACCAAGTGGTGTCGGACCATGATAATGAAAGGCATGGGCCAGATTCACCTAGCTTCACCACACAAGCCTAAGCCCAATAGCACCTCATACCTCACCACTCAAAACTCTGCAGCCTTACCTATCCCAGTCACACATATACATCCACCAGCCCAACACTCAAACCTAATCCTAAAGTCCAAGGGGGCACACACCCCCACAAACCCTCGGCACATCCCAGAGATCATGCCACACCCCCACAAACCCTAGGCACACCCCGACTAACCCTGGCCACTCCCCCACAAACCCGATTACCTTTGTCAGGAGGGGCAAGATCCAAGAAAGGCAAGTGTTGGACCTGGTTAATGAAGGCGTGGGCCAGATCAAAGTGGCAGGGTCGCGTGAAATTGAATCTCAAGTGAGGAGATCAAAAAGCACAAGAGGGCTGATTTGCCCACTGCCCGCATACTCTCAACCTAACCTAACAGTGACACGCTCTTCATTCTCCCGGTCGACAAAATGCCAAGAACAAAGCCCAGATGCCCAAACGGCAAGAGAGAACCAGAAAGTTAAACCCAAGCTGGGTCCACAGAAAACAAGCCACCACTAAACTCAGGTGCAGAGACACCGAATGCCCAGTAAACACTGTCAATTTAACCCATGCAATCCCAGGCATACAGATGCCAGGTAATGATGTTTAAAAACAACATTACCCTCATAGTTACATGCCTCTCATTTTCCTGGTCCATGGGAAAACACAAGCCGAGCTTGATCAACTCCGGCTGGGTCATCTCGGGGAGGGTGTTTAATGATGAAAGACCCGAAACACCCCATGATCCGAGGATGCATTACTGATGATGTGTCCCAGTGCACACCCGGTCCATTGAACCAAGTGGTGTCGGACCATGATAATGAAAGGCATGGGCCAGATTCACCTAGCTTCACCACACAAGCCTAAGCCCAATAGCACCTCATACCTCACCACTCAAAACTCTGCAGCCTTACCTATCCCAGTCACACATATACATCCACCAGCCCAACACTCAAACCTAATCCTAAAGTCCAAGGGGGCACACACCCCCACAAACCCTCGGCACATCCCAGAGATCATGCCACACCCCCACAAACCCTAGGCACACCCCGACTAACCCTGGCCACTCCCCCACAAACCCGATTACCTTTGTCAGGAGGGGCAAGATCCAAGAAAGGCAAGTGTTGGACCTGGTTAATGAAGGCGTGGGCCAGATCAAAGTGGCAGGGTCGCGTGAAATTGAATCTCAAGTGAGGAGATCAAAAAGCACAAGAGGGCTGATTTGCCCACTGCCCGCATACTCTCAACCTAACCTAACAGTGACACGCTCTTCATTCTCCCGGTCGACAAAATGCCAAGAATAAAGCCCAGATGCCCAAACGGCGAGAGAGAACCAGAAAGTTAAACCCAAGCTGGGTCCACAGAAAACCAGTCACCACTAAACTCAGGTGCAGAGACACCGAATGCCCAGTAAACACTGTCAATTTAACCCATGCAATCCCAGGCATACAGATGCCGGGTAATGATGTTTAAAAACAACATTACCCTCATAGTTACATGCCTCTCATTATCCTGGTCCATGGGAAAACACAAGCCGAGCTTGATCAACTCCGGCTGGGTCATCTCGGGGAGGGTGTTTAATGATGAAAGACCCGAAACACCCCATGATCCGAGGATGCATTACTGATGATGTGTGCCAGTGCACACCCGGTTCACTGAACCAAGTGGTGTCGGACCACGGTAATGAAAGGCATGGGCCAGATTCACCTGGCTTCACCACTAAGCCCCATAGAACCTCATACCTCACCACTCAAAACTCTGCAGCCTTACCTATCCCAGTCACACATATACATCCACCAGCCCAACACTCAAACCTAATCCTAAAGTCCAAGGGGGCACACACCCCCACAAACCCTCGGCACATCCCAGAGATCATGCCACACCCCCACAAACCCTAGGCACACCCCGACTAACCCTGGCCACTCCCCCACAAACCCGATTACCTTTGTCAGGAGGGGCAAGATCCAAGAAAGGCAAGTGTTGGACCTGGTTAATGAAGGCGTGGGCCAGATCAAAGTGGCAGGGTCGCGTGAAATTGAATCTCAAGTGAGGAGATCAAAAAGCACAAGAGGGCTGATTTGCCCACTGCCCGCATACTCTCAACCTAACCTAACAGTGACACGCTCTTCATTCTCCCGGTCGACAAAATGCCAAGAATAAAGCCCAGATGCCCAAACGGCGAGAGAGAACCAGAAAGTTAAACCCAAGCTGGGTCCACAGAAAACCAGTCACCACTAAACTCAGGTGCAGAGACACCGAATGCCCAGTAAACACTGTCAATTTAACCCATGCAATCCCAGGCATACAGATGCCGGGTAATGATGTTTAAAAACAACATTACCCTCATAGTTACATGCCTCTCATTATCCTGGTCCATGGGAAAACACAAGCCGAGCTTGATCAACTCCGGCTGGGTCATCTCGGGGAGGGTGTTTAATGATGAAAGACCCGAAACACCCCATGATCCGAGGATGCATTACTGATGATGTGTGCCAGTGCACACCCGGTTCACTGAACCAAGTGGTGTCGGACCACGGTAATGAAAGGCATGGGCCAGATTCACCTGGCTTCACCACTAAGCCCCATAGAACCTCATACCTCACCACTCACTCAAAACTCTGCAGCCTTACCTATCCCAGTCACACATATACATCCACCAGCCCAACACTCAAACCTAATCCTAAAGTCCAAGGGGGCACACACCCCCACAAACCCTCGGCACATCCCAGAGATCATGCCACACCCCCACAAACCCTAGGCACACCCCGACTAACCCTGGCCACTCCCCCACAAACCCGATTACCTTTGTCAGGAGGGGCAAGATCCAAGAAAGGCAAGTGTTGGACCTGGTTAATGAAGGCGTGGGCCAGATCAAAGTGGCAGGGTCGCGTGAAATTGAATCTCAAGTGAGGAGATCAAAAAGCACAAGAGGGCTGATTTGCCCACTGCCCGCATACTCTCAACCTAACCTAACAGTGACACGCTCTTCATTCTCCCGGTCGACAAAATGCCAAGAATAAAGCCCAGATGCCCAAACGGCGAGAGAGAACCAGAAAGTTAAACCCAAGCTGGGTCCACAGAAAACCAGTCACCACTAAACTCAGGTGCAGAGACACCGAATGCCCAGTAAACACTGTCAATTTAACCCATGCAATCCCAGGCATACAGATGCCGGGTAATGATGTTTAAAAACAACATTACCCTCATAGTTACATGCCTCTCATTATCCTGGTCCATGGGAAAACACAAGCCGAGCTTGATCAACTCCGGCTGGGTCATCTCGGGGAGGGTGTTTAATGATGAAAGACCCGAAACACCCCATGATCCGAGGATGCATTACTGATGATGTGTGCCAGTGCACACCCGGTTCACTGAACCAAGTGGTGTCGGACCACGGTAATGAAAGGCATGGGCCAGATTCACCTGGCTTCACCACTAAGCCCCATAGAACCTCATACCTCACCACTCAAAACTCTGCAGCCTTACCTATCCCAGTCACACATATACATCCACCAGCCCAACACTCAAACCTAATCCTAAAGTCCAAGGGGGCACACACCCCCACAAACCCTCGGCACATCCCAGAGATCATGCCACACCCCCACAAACCCTAGGCACACCCCGACTAACCCTGGCCACTCCCCCACAAACCCGATTACCTTTGTCAGGAGGGGCAAGATCCAAGAAAGGCAAGTGTTGGACCTGGTTAATGAAGGCGTGGGCCAGATCAAAGTGGCAGGGTCGCGTGAAATTGAATCTCAAGTGAGGAGATCAAAAAGCACAAGAGGGCTGATTTGCCCACTGCCCGCATACTCTCAACCTAACCTAACAGTGACACGCTCTTCATTCTCCCGGTCGACAAAATGCCAAGAATAAAGCCCAGATGCCCAAACGGCGAGAGAGAACCAGAAAGTTAAACCCAAGCTGGGTCCACAGAAAACCAGTCACCACTAAACTCAGGTGCAGAGACACCGAATGCCCAGTAAACACTGTCAATTTAACCCATGCAATCCCAGGCATACAGATGCCGGGTAATGATGTTTAAAAACAACATTACCCTCATAGTTACATGCCTCTCATTATCCTGGTCCATGGGAAAACACAAGCCGAGCTTGATCAACTCCGGCTGGGTCATCTCGGGGAGGGTGTTTAATGATGAAAGACCCGAAACACCCCATGATCCGAGGATGCATTACTGATGATGTGTGCCAGTGCACACCCGGTTCACTGAACCAAGTGGTGTCGGACCACGGTAATGAAAGGCATGGGCCAGATTCACCTGGCTTCACCACTAAGCCCCATAGAACCTCATACCTCACCACTCAAAAACTCTGCAGCCTTACCTATCCCAGTCACACATATACATCCACCAGCCCAACACTCAAACCTAATCCTAAAGTCCAAGGGGCACACACCCCCACAAACCCTCGGCACATCCCAGAGATCATGCCACACCCCCACAAACCCTAGGCACACCCCGACTAACCCTGGCCACTCCCCCACAAACCCGATTACCTTTGTCAGGAGGGGCAAGATCCAAGAAAGGCAAGTGTTGGACCTGGTTAATGAAGGCGTGGGCCAGATCAAAGTGGCAGGGTCGCGTGAAATTGAATCTCAAGTGAGGAGATCAAAAAGCACAAGAGGGCTGATTTGCCCACTGCCCGCATACTCTCAACCTAACCTAACAGTGACACGCTCTTCATTCTCCCGGTCGACAAAATGCCAAGAATAAAGCCCAGATGCCCAAACGGCGAGAGAGAACCAGAAAGTTAAACCCAAGCTGGGTCCACAGAAAACCAGTCACCACTAAACTCAGGTGCAGAGACACCGAATGCCCAGTAAACACTGTCAATTTAACCCATGCAATCCCAGGCATACAGATGCCGGGTAATGATGTTTAAAAACAACATTACCCTCATAGTTACATGCCTCTCATTATCCTGGTCCATGGGAAAACACAAGCCGAGCTTGATCAACTCCGGCTGGGTCATCTCGGGGAGGGTGTTTAATGATGAAAGACCCGAAACACCCCATGATCGAGGATGCATTACTGATGATGTGTGCCAGTGCACACCCGGTTCACTGAACCAAGTGGTGTCGGACCACGGTAATGAAAGGCATGGGCCAGATTCACCTGGCTTCACCACTAAGCCCCATAGAACCTCATACCTCACCACTCAAAACTCTGCAGCCTTACCTATCCCAGTCACACATATACATCCACCAGCCCAACACTCAAACCTAATCCTAAAGTCCAAGGGGGCACACACCCCACAAACCCTCGGCACATCCCAGAGATCATGCCACACCCCCACAAACCCTAGGCACACCCCGACTAACCCTGGCCACTCCCCCACAAACCCGATTACCTTTGTCAGGAGGGGCAAGATCCAAGAAAGGCAAGTGTTGGACCTGGTTAATGAAGGCGTGGGCCAGATCAAAGTGGCAGGGTCGCGTGAAATTGAATCTCAAGTGAGGAGATCAAAAAGCACAAGAGGGCTGATTTGCCCACTGCCCGCATACTCTCAACCTAACCTAACAGTGACACGCTCTTCATTCTCCCGGTCGACAAAATGCCAAGAATAAAGCCAGATGCCCAAACGGCGAGAGAGAACCAGAAAGTTAAACCCAAGCTGGGTCCACAGAAAACCAGTCACCACTAAACTCAGGTGCAGAGACACCGAATGCCCAGTAAACACTGTCAATTTAACCCATGCAATCCCAGGCATACAGATGCCGGGTAATGATGTTTAAAAACAACATTACCCTCATAGTTACATGCCTCTCATTATCCTGGTCCATGGGAAAACACAAGCCGAGCTTGATCAACTCCGGCTGGGTCATCTCGGGGAGGGTGTTTAATGATGAAAGACCCGAAACACCCCATGATCCGAGGATGCATTACTGATGATGTGTGCCAGTGCACACCCGGTTCACTGAACCAAGTGGTGTCGGACCACGGTAATGAAAGGCATGGCCAGATTCACCTGGCTTCACCACTAAGCCCCATAGAACCTCATACCTCACCACTCAAAACTCTGCAGCCTTACCTATCCCAGTCACACATATACATCCACCAGCCCAACACTCAAACCTAATCCTAAAGTCCAAGGGGGCACACACCCCCACAAACCCTCGGCACATCCCAGAGATCATGCCACACCCCCACAAACCCTAGGCACACCCCGACTAACCCTGGCCACTCCCCCACAAACCCGATTACCTTTGTCAGGAGGGGCAAGATCCAAGAAAGGCAAGTGTTGGACCTGGTTAATGAAGGCGTGGGCCAGATCAAAGTGGCAGGGTCGCGTGAAATTGAATCTCAAGTGAGGAGATCAAAAAGCACAAGAGGGCTGATTTGCCCACTGCCCGCATACTCTCAACCTAACCTAACAGTGACACGCTCTTCATTCTCCCGGTCGACAAAATGCCAAGAATAAAGCCCAGATGCCCAAACGGCGAGAGAGAACCAGAAAGTTAAAACCCAAGCTGGGTCCACAGAAAACCAGTCACCACTAAACTCAGGTGCAGAGACACCGAATGCCCAGTAAACACTGTCAATTTAACCCATGCAATCCCAGGCATACAGATGCCGGGTAATGATGTTTAAAAACAACATTACCCTCATAGTTACATGCCTCTCATTATCCTGGTCCATGGGAAAACACAAGCCGAGCTTGATCAACTCCGGCTGGGTCATCTCGGGGAGGGTGTTTAATGATGAAAGACCCGAAACACCCCATGATCCGAGGATGCATTACTGATGATGTGTGCCAGTGCACACCCGTTCACTGAACCAAGTGGTGTCGGACCACGGTAATGAAAGGCATGGGCCAGATTCACCTGGCTTCACCACTAAGCCCCATAGAACCTCATACCTCACCACTCAAAACTCTGCAGCCTTACCTATCCCAGTCACACATATACATCCACCAGCCCAACACTCAAACCTAATCCTAAAGTCCAAGGGGGCACACACCCCCACAAACCCTCGGCACATCCCAGAGATCATGCCACACCCCCACAAACCCTAGGCACACCCCGACTAACCCTGGCCACTCCCCCACAAACCCGATTACCTTTGTCAGGAGGGGCAAGATCCAAGAAAGGCAAGTGTTGGACCTGGTTAATGAAGGCGTGGGCCAGATCAAAGTGGCAGGGTCGCGTGAAATTGAATCTCAAGTGAGGAGATCAAAAAGCACAAGAGGGCTGATTTGCCCACTGCCCGCATACTCTCAACCTAACCTAACAGTGACACGCTCTTCATTCTCCCGGTCGACAAAATGCCAAGAATAAAGCCCAGATGCCCAAACGGCGAGAGAGAACCAGAAAGTTAAACCCAAGCTGGGTCCACAGAAAACCAGTCACCACTAAACTCAGGTGCAGAGACACCGAATGCCCAGTAAACACTGTCAATTTAACCCATGCAATCCCAGGCATACAGATGCCGGGTAATGATGTTTAAAAACAACATTACCCTCATAGTTACATGCCTCTCATTATCCTGGTCCATGGAAAACACAAGCCGAGCTTGATCAACTCCGGCTGGGTCATCTCGGGGAGGGTGTTTAATGATGAAAGACCCGAAACACCCCATGATCCGAGGATGCATTACTGATGATGTGTGCCAGTGCACACCCGGTTCACTGAACCAAGTGGTGTCGGACCACGGTAATGAAAGGCATGGGCCAGATTCACCTGGCTTCACCACTAAGCCCCATAGAACCTCATACCTCACCACTCAAAACTCTGCAGCCTTACCTATCCCAGTCACACATATACATCCACCAGCCCAACACTCAAACCTAATCCTAAAGTCCAAGGGGGCACACACCCCCACAAACCCTCGGCACATCCCAGAGATCATGCCACACCCCCACAAACCCTAGGCACACCCCGACTAACCCTGGCCACTCCCCCACAAACCCGATTACCTTTGTCAGGAGGGGCAAGATCCAAGAAAGGCAAGTGTTGGACCTGGTTAATGAAGGCGTGGGCCAGATCAAAGTGGCAGGGTCGCGTGAAATTGAATCTCAAGTGAGGAGATCAAAAAGCACAAGAGGGCTGATTTGCCCACTGCCCGCATACTCTCAACCTAACCCTAATGTCTCAGACCAACAGGCCCGGACACCAACACGTGCAGTGGAAATTCCGGCACCGACCACCGGAGGGCGCTGGAGCTGGTTAACCCTCTCGACGCCGATGCGGCCCCACCGCCCCTGCCCCTGCCACTGGACAAAGACGCCGGGTGCGCCCCTCGGAGAGGACACAATCTAACCTGGGAGCACGGGAGCCCCAGCCCGCCATCCCCACGGCTTCACCGCCCCAGGACTCCGAGAAATCGGCACCCCACCCCACACCAGTACAGATGGGCAGACAGACAAGGGGAGCCAGTACACAAGGACCCAGCAAGTCTTCCACCCCAGGGAACCACACAGCCCGAGAGCTGCAGGACAGTGGACATACAGGAGGACAGGTAAGCCCCACTTACAACAGCCAGGAGGGTCAAATAACAAGGCACCCTAACTCTAAACAGAAGAATGTAACTTGGGAACTAAGGCCCTCAAACCTATACTAATTATAGGGGACTCTAACATTTCCAGGATCAAAAGATGCCCTAATAAGGGTGTTCAATTGGACAGCTTTCCGGGAGCCAAATTCATCCACGCCACTGCTATCCTGGAAAAGTTAGAGCCACAGTTAGAAACTGAGAAGGTTATCCTTTCCTTTGGAATAAACAACAGGTCACACAAACCAGCAACAGCGACTAAACAACTTCAGCAACTCCTGAGAATGGCCAGCATTAAATTCCCCAATGCCAGGATCTGGGTGCCAGAGTTAAACTTTAGCCACAGTCTAACAGAGGCAGAACAAGCAACCCTGGGCCAACTAAATGAGGTTATTAGAACTAAGAATTATATCCCTGCAATCCCAGCGAGGCAGTTTAAGGTAGACACAGACCACATCCATTGGACAGAGAACACAGCCCTGACCATAGTCAAGAAGTGGATGCAGTCTTTAAACTAGAGTGGAGACAAAGCCGAGAGAGGCAGGGTCCACGACTGGGAGAGACGGTCGTGAACCTCTCCCGTACATTCATCCCTACAGAAACCCAGCACAAGGTTCTGAACAGGGGCCTCACTTTTGTACCGACTGCAAAGCTCCATAAGGAGCAGATCGAGGGGGACATGGATAAGTTCTATAGGAGATTGGTACTGGTCGACTTTTTTGGGGAGTCAGAATGTAGCAAGACCCCTTTCACCCCTCCCTCAGACTGGATGCCCAAGAGGAGGTACAGGTCAGAAGCGGTCTTACAATTTGAGAGCACACTGGAGGAGATAATAGAGAGGGAGAGAGAAGTACAGGATAAACCCAATCTAACTAGGAAGGAGAGAGCAGCCCTGAAAGAATTGAGAGAAAATATGGATATTGTTATCAAACCAGCAGATAAAGGGAGCAGCATAGTTATCATGGACAAACAGCAATACCTATTTGAGGCACACAGACAATTAAACAACACGGAGCACTACACTAAACTAAGGGAACCTATATACTGGGAAACACACACAGAGATCAGGAACATTTTGCGAGAACTAGAGAGGACTAGATACCTCGGGAAGAAGCAAGTGGACTACCTGACAGGCATACAGCCACGAGCAAGGAAGTTCTATATCCTCCCCAAAATACACAAGAGCCCAGACTCATGGACCGTTCCGGGAAGAATACCACCCGGCAGGCCCATCGTGTCAGACTGCAGCAGTGAGTCATACAGGATAGCAGAGTACATTGATGCCTTCCTTAACCCACTATCGCAGAAACACTCCAGTTACATCAAGGACACGTACCACTTTGTCCGGATAGTCAATTCCATGTCAGTGCCCCCTGAGGCCATACTCTTCACCATGGACATTGAAAGCCTGTACACCAATATAGAAACCGACAGGGGTATAGAAGCAGTGAGGGATATCCTGCAGAAGAACCCCCAGCTAGAGAGACCAGACGAGGCCTTGGTGGAACTCCTTCACCTCAGCCTGACTAAAAATGACTTTGAATTCAATAATGAATTCTACTTACAAGTCAAGGGCACAGCGATGGGAAAGAAGTTTGCTCCAGCCTATGCCAATATATACATGGCAAAGTGGGAGGAAACAGTTTATCCAAAGTGTCCCAAAAAACCCATGTGTCTCTATAGATACCTGGATGACATCTGGGGAGTGTGGACACACTCAGAGGTAGAATTGGGGGAATTTATTCAAATCCTAAACACTCATCATCCATCCATTAAGGTTAAGGCCACAACAAATAGGGAGAAAATTGACTTCCTGGACACTACGGTATTTAAACTAGCACCAGAAAATGGCAGCCAGAAACTAGCCACCAAAGTATTCTTTAAAACCACAGACACACACACCCTCCTACACACCGGGAGCCACCATCCCAAACACACCTTTAGGGGCATTGTCAAAGGACAGCTGACCCGGTTTCATCGCATTTGCACCAGGGCAGAGGACTTCCACCAAGCCACTACTATCCTCTTCTCTGCACTTAGACACAGAGGTTACAGCAGACGGAGGCTCAGACACATCAAATCTGACTTTTTAAAAAGTATCACAAATCCCCGACCACGAGACAACACAACACAGAAACTACCCTTGATAACAGGATACAGTGGGATGGCAGTGAACATCCACAAGACAGTCAAAACACAGTTTGAAAATCTACAGGAGGAAGTGGGGACACTGGGACAATACACCATAGTTTCAGCCTTCAAAAGGGGTAGGAACTTAAAAGACATACTAGTCAGTACCAAAGTACGAACAGCGCCAAACTGCGAGGTGGGAAACTGCAGGGCGTGCATATACATCAGAATTTCAAAAAGCATACACAACAGAGCTACAGGAAAGTGGGCTGAGATAGAGCAGAGGATAACTTGCGAACAAAAGAATGTAGTATATGCAATCCAGTGTAAGCAATGCCATATCATATACATAGGGGAGACAGGCAACAGCTTGAGAACCAGACTCACAGGACACCTCAGTAATATCACAAGAGGAAATCAAAACAGACCAGTTAGTAAGCACTTCCTAGAGCATGGAATGTACTCCTTAGCAATCCTGGGCCTGGAAACCAACATAAACTGGTCAAACCTCCAAAGAAAAAGAGCAGAGAGGAGATGGATCGAAAGACTACAGACACATTCCCCAAACGGCCTAAACGAGGCCTAAAAAACCAGGCCAGCAATATAAAATGTACTCACTGAAGGGCCAACACTGCACCCCGTAAATAATGTTTTTAAAACTTGAGAAAATTAGATAGGGAAGAAGGGGAAGATCCCCTTCAGTCACCCACCCTGAAACAAATTAAGACAGGGGACCATTAAATAGGAAAGGTTCGCCTTACTTTGGAAATAGAGCCTCACAACTAGGCCCCAGAAAAGAACCTAATTCCCCAAGTAGAGAGGAGTAAAATTAGAAATTATAACTCTACAGGAGATAACCACTAGGAAGAACAGACACGTAACGACCGGTTTAATCCAGACACAACACTTGCCCAAACGTCCTAGCTTACCCCAGGGGGAAGAATACATCCCCAGCACATGACCCTGCCCTGAAACCTAACATCTTCAGACCCCATAAACACAGATCCTCTTCTCGCCAGAGGGGCAAACTCACCCCACAACACCAGTTATACCTACGGTCGCCCAGCGGGCCCCCCTCAACCCTACCCCCCAACCTAATCCTAACATCCCGAGGACCACACACCCCAACTAAACCCTAACCCTAATTTCCAAGGGACTGGGCACCCCAACTAAACCGGACGGCACCCCAAATAACCCAAACCACACCACACTAAGGGGCTTATATAATAGCCCTCTGCCCTACCACTAAACCTAACACCTCCAACCCTGCTACACACCCCCATAAACCCAAACCCTCACCCCAGCAAGGGGCCAAATTCCCACTGCCGCATACTTGCATCCTGACCCCAGCCCTGACCCTAACCCTAATTTCCAAGGGATCGTGCACCCCAACTAAATCGGACAGCACCCCAAATAACCCAAACCACACCACACAAAAGGGCTTATATAATAATCCTTTGCCCTACCACTAAACCTAACACCTCCAACCCTGCCACACACCCCCACAAACCCAAACCCTCACCCCATCAAAGGGCCAGATTCACTCGGATCACCAGCAGTTAGCCTCCTATTTCAGCCCTCACATGGCCCTACCCTGAAACCTAACATCTTCACACCCCATAAACATGGGTCCTCTTCTCGCCAGGGGACTAAACTCACCCCACACCACCAGTTATACCTCCCGCTGCCCAGCAGGCCCCCCCCAACCCTACCCCCCAAACCTAATCCTATATTCCAGAGGACCACACACCCCAACTAAACCCTAACCCTAATTTCCAATGGACCGCGCACCCCAACTGAACCGGACAGCACCCCAAATAACCCAAACCACACCACACTAAGGGGCTTATATAATAGTCCTTTGCCCTACCACTAAACCTAACACCTCCAACCCTGCTACACACATACTTGCCTTCTAACCCCAGCCCTGGCCCTAACCCTAACCCTAATTACCAAGGGATCGGTCACCCCAACTAAACCAGACAGCACCCCAAATAACCCAAACCACACCACACTAAGGGGCTTATATAATAGTCCTTTGCCCTACCACTAAACCTAACACCTCCAACCCTGCTACACACCCCCATAAACCCAAACCCTCACCCCATCAAGGGGCCAAATTTACCCAGTATCACCAGCAGTTAGGCTCTGATTTCAGCCCTCCCCCCTACGGCAAGGGCAACCAAACACCCCCCCCCCCCCCGCAATACCATTTGCCATCCCACCCCACCGCCGTGAACACTCAACCCCCATTACCTAACTGTACCCCGGGGCATGTCCCTCCCCACACACCCCTCAATTAGCTACTGCACAGCCCCCAGATCACAGCACCCAGTCCCTATAAGAAAGTCCCCAAACCCAAAACACTATCCATAGGCAAGAACTCCACCATTTCAACTTAAACTCCAGAATGGAGGTTAAAGAGAAGGAAGATCCCAATAAAGGCAAGTCGGGGACCGAGATGATGACAACGTGGGCCAAAAACAAAGTGGCAGGGTGAAGTGATACTGCATCTCCAGTAAGAGATCCACAAACGCTAGAGGGATATTTTGCCCACTGCCCGCATACTCGCATCCTAACCCTAACCCTAACCCTAACCCTAACCCTAACCCTAACCCTAACCCTAACCCTAACCCTAACCCTAACCCTAACCCTAACCCTAACCCTAATGCGAGATCATGCCACACCCCCACAAACCCTAGGCACACCCCGACTAACCCTGGCCACTCCCCCACAAACCCGATTACCTTTGCCAGGAGGGGCAAGATCCAAGAAAGGCAAGTGTTGGACCTGGTTAATGAAGGCGTGGGCCAGATCAAAGTGGCAGGGTCACGTGAAATTGAATCTCAAGTGAGGAGATCAAAAAGCACAAGAGGGCTGATTTGCCCACTGCCCGCATACTCTCAACCTAACCTAACAGTGACACGCTCTTCATTCTCCCGGTCGACAAAATGCCAGGAATAAAGCCCAGATGCCCAAACGGCGAGAGAGAACCAGAAAGTTAAACCCAAGCAGGGTCCACAGAAAACAAGTCACCACTGAACTCAGGTGCAGAGACACCGAATGCCCAGTAAACACTGTCGATTTAACCCATGCAATCCCAGGCATACAGATGCCAGGTAATGATGTTTAAAAACAACATTACC
>NW_027275297.1:0-62685 GCF_030028105.1 Mobula birostris
GTTTGCAGTAAGTACTTTGGTGTGAAATTGAAACGTATGCTATCAGTATTGTCAAAGCATTGTATGCACTGTGATAACAACTTTTTTGTCTTGATGTGTAAAGGCAGGAAACAACTTACAAACCACACAGAATCATGTGGGCAGTTAAGCAAAGGTGTTTTCATTAGGTTTGCAGTCAGGACTTTTGAGTACAATTGAAATGTATACTACTTTTATGTGAAAGCATTGTAAGCACTGAGATAACAACTTCTTTGTCTTTTTGTGTAGAGGTACGAATCGACTTTGAAACTACTCATAATCATCTGGGAAGTTAACCTAAGGTGTTTCCATTAGGTTTCCAGTAAGTGCTTTGGTGTAAAATTGAAATGTATACTATTAGTATTCTCAAAGCATTGTATGCACTGTGATAACAACTTTTTTGTCTTGATGTGTAAAGGCAGGAAACAACTTACAAACCACACAGAATCATGTGGGAAGTTAACCTAAGGTGTTTCCATTAGGTTTGCAGTAAGTGCTTTGGTGTAAAATTGAAATGTATACTATTAGTATTGTCAAAGCATTGTATGCACTGTGATAACAACTTTTTTGTCTTGATGTGTAAAGGCAGGAAACAACTTACAAACCACACAGAATCATGTGGGAAGTTAACCTAAGGTGTTTCCATTAGGTTTGCAGTGAGTGCTTTGGTGTAAAATTGAAATGTATAGTATTAGTATTATCAAAGCATTGTATGCACTGTGATAACAACTATTTTGTCTTGATGTGTGAAGGCAGGAAACAACTTTCAAACCACACAGAATCATGTGGGAAGTTAAGCAAAGGTGTTTTCATTAGGTTTGCAGTCAGGACTTTTGAGTAGAATTGAAATGTATACTACTTTTATGTGAAAGCATTGGAAGCACTGAGATAACAACTTTTTTGTCTTTATGTGTAGAGGTACGAATCAACTTTGAAGCTACTCATAATCATCTGGGAAGTTAACCTAAGGTGTTTCCATTAGGTTTGCAGTAAGTGCTTTGGTGTAAAATTGAAATGTATACTATTAGTATTGCCAAAGCATTGTATGCACTGTGATAACAACTTTTTTGTCTTGATGTGTAAAGGCAGGAATCAACTTACAAACCACACAGAATCATGTGGGAAGTTAACCAAAGGTGTTTTCATTAGGTTTGCAGTCAGGACTTTTGAGTACAATTGAAATGTATACTACTTTTATGTGAAAGCATTGTAAGCACTGAGATAACAACTTTTTTGTCTTTATGCGTAGAGGCACGAAACAAATTTGAAACTACTCAGAATGATGTGGGAAGTTAACCTAAGGTGTTTCCATCAGGTTTGCAGTAAGTACTTTGGTGTGAAATTGAAACGTATGCTATCAGTATTGTCAAAGCATTGTATGCACTGTGATAACAACTTTTTTGTCTTGATGTGTAAAGGCAGGAAACAACTTACAAACCACACAGAATCATGTGGGCAGTTAAGCAAAGGTGTTTTCATTAGGTTTGCAGTCAGGACTTTTGAGTACAATTGAAATGTATACTACTTTATGTGAAAGCATTGTAAGCACTGAGATAACAACTTCTTTGTCTTTTTGTGTAGAGGTACGAATCGACTTTGAAACTACTCATAATCATCTGGGAAGTTAACCTAAGGTGTTTCCATTAGGTTTCCAGTAAGTGCTTTGGTGTAAAATTGAAATGTATACTATTAGTATTCTCAAAGCATTGTATGCACTGTGATAACAACTTTTTTGTCTTGATGTGTAAAGGCAGGAAACAACTTACAAACCACACAGAATCATGTGGGAAGTTAACCTAAGGTGTTTCCATTAGGTTTGCAGTAAGTGCTTTGGTGTAAAATTGAAATGTATACTATTAGTATTGTCAAAGCATTGTATGCACTGTGATAACAACTTTTTTGTCTTGATGTGTAAAGGCAGGAAACAACTTACAAACCACACAGAATCATGTGGGAAGTTAACCTAAGGTGTTTCCATTAGGTTTGCAGTGAGTGCTTTGGTGTAAAATTGAAATGTATAGTATTAGTATTATCAAAGCATTGTATGCACTGTGATAACAACTATTTTGTCTTGATGTGTGAAGGCAGGAAACAACTTTCAAACCACACAGAATCATGTGGGAAGTTAACCAAAGGTGTTTTCATTAGGTTTGCAGGACTTTTGAGTACATTTGAAATGTATACTACTTTTATGTGAAAGCATTGTAAGCACTGAGATAACAACTTTTTTGTCTTTATGCGTAGAGTCACGAAACAACTTTGAAACTACTCATAATGATGTGGGAAGTTAACCTAAGGTGTTTCCATCAGGTTTGCAGTAAGTACTTTGGTGTAAAATTGAAACGTATGCTATCAGTATTGTCAAAGCATTGTATGCACTGTGATAACAACTTTTTTGTCTTGATGTGTAAAGGCAGGAAACAACTTACAAACCACACAGAAACATGTGGGAAGTTAAGCAAAGGTGTTTTCATTAGGTTTGCAGTCAGGACTTTTGAGTACAATTGAAATGTATACTACTTTTATGTGAAAGCATTGTAAGCACTGAGATAACAGCTCTTTTGTCTTTTTGTGTAGAGGTACGAATCGACTTTGAAACTACTCATAATCATCTGGGAAGTTAACCTAACGTGTTTCCATTAGGTTTCCAGTAAGTGCTTTGGTGTAAAATTGAAATGTATACTATTAGTATTGTCAAAGCATTGTATGCTCTGTGATAACAACTTTTTTGTCTTGATGTGCAAAGGCAGGAAACAACTTACAAACCACACAGAATCATGTGGGAAGTTATCCAAATGTGTTTCCATTAGGTTTGCAGTAAGTGCTTTGGTGTAAAATTGAAATGTATACTATTAGTATTGTCAAAGCATTATATGCACTGTGATAACAACTTTTTTGTCTTGATGTGTAAAGGCAGGAAACAACTTACAAACCACTCAGAATCATGTGGGAAGTTAACCTAAGGTGTTTCCATTAGGTTTGCAGTGAGTGCTTTGGTGTAAAATTGAAATGTATACTATTAGTATTGTCAAAGCATTGTATACACTGTGATAAGAACTTTTTTGTCTTGATGTGTAAAGGCAGGAAAGAACTTTCAAACCACACAGAATCATGTGGGAAGTTAACTTAAAATGTTTCCATCAGGTTTGCACTCTGCACTGTACTGGAATATTGAAATGCATACTGCTTTAATGTCAGTACATTGTATGCACTGAGAAATCCACTTTTTTGTCTTTATGTGCAGACCCATGAAACAACTTTCAGGCATCAAAGAATCATGTGGGAGGTTAACCTATGGTGTTTCCATCAGGTTTGCAGTAAGTACTTTGGTGTAAAATTGAAACGTATGCTATCAGTATTGTCAAAGCATTGTATGCACTGTGATAACAACTTTTTTGTCTTGATGTGTAAAGGCAGGAAACAACTTACAAACCACACAGAATCATGTGGGAAGTTAAGCAAAGGTGTTTTCATTAGGTTTGCAGTCAGGACTTTTGAGTACAATTGAAATGTATACTACTTTTATGTGAAAGCATTGTAAGCACTGAGATAACAACTTTTTTGTCTTCATGCGTAGAGGCACGAAACAACTTTGAAACTACTCATAATGATGTGGGAAGTTAACCTAAGGTGTTTCCATCAGGTTTGCAGTAAGTACTTTGGTGTAAAATTGAAACGTATGCTATCAGTATTGTCAAAGCATTGTATGCACTGTGATAAGAACTTTTTTGTCTTGATGTGTAAAGGCAGGAAAAAACTTACAAACCACACAGAATCATGTAGGAAGTTAACTTAAAATGTTTCCATCAGGTTTGCACTCTGCACTATACTGGAATATTGAAATGCATACTACTTTAATGTCAGTACATTGTATGTACTGAGAAATCCACTTTTTGTCTTTATGTGCAGACCCATGAAACAACTTTCAGGCATCAAAGAATCATGTGGGAGGTTAACCTAAGGTGTTTCCATCAGGTTTGCAGTAAGTACTTTGGTGTAAAATTGAAATGTATGCTATCAGTATTGTGAAAGCATTGTATGCACTGTGATAACAACTTTTTTGTCTTGATGTGTAAAGGCAGGAAACAACTTACAAACCACACAGTATCATGTGGGAAGTTAAGCAAAGGTGTTTTCATTAGGTTTGCAGTCAGGACTTTTGAGTACAATTGAAATGTGTACTACTTTTATGTGAAAGCATTGTAAGCACTGAGATAACAACTTTTTTGTCTTGATGTGTAAAGGCAGGAAACAACTTACAAACCACACAGAATCATGTGGGAAGTTAACTTAAAATGTTTCCATCAGGTTTGCACTCTGCACTTTGGTTGAAAATTGACATGTATAACACTTTAATGTCAGAACATTGTATGCCCTAAGATAACAACTTTTTTGTCTTCATGTGTTGAGGCATGAGGCAACTTTCAAGCTACTCATAATCATGTGGGAAGTTAACCTAAGGTGTTTCCATTAGGTTTTCAGTAAGTACTTTCGTGTAAAATTGAAATGTATAGTGTTAGTGTTGTCAAAGCATTGTATGCACTGTGATAACAACTTTTTTGTCTTGATGTGTAAAGTCAGGAAACAACTTACAAACCACACAGAATCATGTGGGAAGTTAAGCAAAGGTGTTTTCATTAGGTTTGCAGTCAGGACTTTTGAGTAGAATTGAAATGTATACTACTTTTATGTGAAAGCATTGGAAGCACTGAGATAACAACTTTTTTGTCTTTATGTGTAGAGGTACGAATCAACTTTGAAGCTACTCATAATCATCTGGGAAGTTAACCTAAGGTGTTTCCATTAGGTTTGCAGTAAGTGCTTTGGTGTAAAATTGAAATGTATACTATTAGTATTGCCAAAGCATTGTATGCACTGTGATAACAACTTTTTTGTCTTGATGTGTAAAGGCAGGAATCAACTTACAAACCACACAGAATCATGTGGGAAGTTAACCAAAGGTGTTTTCATTAGGTTTGCAGTCAGGACTTTTGAGTACAATTGAAATGTATACTACTTTTATCTGAAAGCATTGTAAGCACTGAGATAACAACTTTTTTGTCTTTATGCGTAGAGGCACGAAACAAATTTGAAACTACTCAGAATGATGTGGGAAGTTAACCTAAGGTGTTTCCATCAGGTTTGCAGTAAGTACTTTGGTGTGAAATTGAAACGTATGCTATCAGTATTGTCAAAGCATTGTATGCACTGTGATAACAACTTTTTTGTCTTGATGTGTAAAGGCAGGAAACAACTTACAAACCACACAGAATCATGTGGGCAGTTAAGCAAAGGTGTTTTCATTAGGTTTGCAGTCAGGACTTTTGAGTACAATTGAAATGTATACTACTTTATGTGAAAGCATTGTAAGCACTGAGATAACAACTTCTTTGTCTTTTTGTGTAGAGGTACGTATCGACTTTGAAACTACTCATAATCATCTGGGAAGTTAACCTAAGGTGTTTCCATTAGGTTTCCAGTAAGTGCTTTGGTGTAAAATTGAAATGTATACTATTAGTATTCTCAAAGCATTGTATGCACTGTGATAACAACTTTTTTGTCTTGATGTGTAAAGGCAGGAAACAACTTACAAACCACACAGAATCATGTGGGAAGTTAACCTAAGGTGTTTCCATTAGGTTTGCAGTAAGTGCTTTGGTGTAAAATTGAAATGTATACTATTAGTATTGTCAAAGCATTGTATGCACTGTGATAACAACTTTTTTGTCTTGATGTGTAAAGGCAGGAAACAACTTACAAACCACACAGAATCATGTGGGAAGTTAACCTAAGGTGTTTCCATTAGGTTTGCAGTGAGTGCTTTGGTGTAAAATTGAAATGTATAGTATTAGTATTATCAAAGCATTGTATGCACTGTGATAACAACTATTTTGTCTTGATGTGTGAAGGCAGGAAACAACTTTCAAACCACACAGAATCATGTGGGAAGTTAACCAAAGGTGTTTTCATTAGGTTTGCAGGACTTTTGAGTACATTTGAAATGTATACTACTTTTATGTGAAAGCATTGTAAGCACTGAGATAACAACTTTTTTGTCTTTATGCGTAGAGTCACGAAACAACTTTGAAACTACTCATAATGATGTGGGAAGTTAACCTAAGGTGTTTCCATCAGGTTTGCAGTAAGTACTTTGGTGTAAAATTGAAACGTATGCTATCAGTATTGTCAAAGCATTGTATGCACTGTGATAACAACTTTTTTGTCTTGATGTGTAAAGGCAGGAAACAACTTACAAACCACACAGAAACATGTGGGAAGTTAAGCAAAGGTGTTTTCATTAGGTTTGCAGTCAGGACTTTTGAGTACAATTGAAATGTATACTACTTTTATGTGAAAGCATTGTAAGCACTGAGATAACAGCTCTTTTGTCTTTTTGTGTAGAGGTACGAATCGACTTTGAAACTACTCATAATCATCTGGGAAGTTAACCTAACGTGTTTCCATTAGGTTTCCAGTAAGTGCTTTGGTGTAAAATTGAAATGTATACTATTAGTATTGTCAAAGCATTGTATGCTCTGTGATAACAACTTTTTTGTCTTGATGTGCAAAGGCAGGAAACAACTTACAAACCACACAGAATCATGTGGGAAGTTATCCAAATGTGTTTCCATTAGGTTTGCAGTAAGTGCTTTGGTGTAAAATTGAAATGTATACTATTAGTATTGTCAAAGCATTATATGCACTGTGATAACAACTTTTTTGTCTTGATGTGTAAAGGCAGGAAACAACTTACAAACCACTCAGAATCATGTGGGAAGTTAACCTAAGGTGTTTCCATTAGGTTTGCAGTGAGTGCTTTGGTGTAAAATTGAAATGTATACTATTAGTATTGTCAAAGCATTGTATACACTGTGATAAGAACTTTTTTGTCTTGATGTGTAAAGGCAGGAAAGAACTTTCAAACCACACAGAATCATGTGGGAAGTTAACTTAAAATGTTTCCATCAGGTTTGCACTCTGCACTGTACTGGAATATTGAAATGCATACTGCTTTAATGTCAGTACATTGTATGCACTGAGAAATCCACTTTTTTGTCTTTATGTGCAGACCCATGAAACAACTTTCAGGCATCAAAGAATCATGTGGGAGGTTAACCTATGGTGTTTCCATCAGGTTTGCAGTAAGTACTTTGGTGTAAAATTGAAACGTATGCTATCAGTATTGTCAAAGCATTGTATGCACTGTGATAACAACTTTTTTGTCTTGATGTGTAAAGGCAGGAAACAACTTACAAACCACACAGAATCATGTGGGAAGTTAAGCAAAGGTGTTTTCATTAGGTTTGCAGTCAGGACTTTTGAGTACAATTGAAATGTATACTACTTTTATGTGAAAGCATTGTAAGCACTGAGATAACAACTTTTTTGTCTTCATGCGTAGAGGCACGAAACAACTTTGAAACTACTCATAATGATGTGGGAAGTTAACCTAAGGTGTTTCCATCAGGTTTGCAGTAAGTACTTTGGTGTAAAATTGAAACGTATGCTATCAGTATTGTCAAAGCATTGTATGCACTGTGATAAGAACTTTTTTGTCTTGATGTGTAAAGGCAGGAAAGAACTTACAAACCACACAGAATCATGTAGGAAGTTAACTTAAAATGTTTCCATCAGGTTTGCACTCTGCACTATACTGGAATATTGAAATGCATACTACTTTAATGTCAGTACATTGTATGTACTGAGAAATCCACTTTTTGTCTTTATGTGCAGACCCATGAAACAACTTTCAGGCATCAAAGAATCATGTGGGAGGTTAACCTCAGGTGTTTCCATCAGGTCTGCAGTAAGTACTTTGGTGTAAAATTGAAACGTATGCTATCAGTATTGTCAAAGCATTGTATGCACTGTGATAACAACTTTTTTGTCTTGATGTGTAAAGGCAGGAAACAACTTACAAACCACACAGAATCATGTGGGAAGTTAAGCAAAGGTGTTTTCATTAGGTTTGCAGTCAGGACTTTTGAGTACAATTGAAATGTATACTACTTTTATGTGAAAGCATTGTAAGCACTGAGATAACAACTTTTTTGTCTTTTTGTGTAGAGGTACGAATCGACTTTGAAACTACTCATAATCATCTGGGAAGTTAACCTAACGTGTTTCCATTAGGTTTCCAGTAAGTGCTTTGGTGTAAAATTGAAATGTATACTATTAGTATTGTCAAAGCATTATATGCACTGTGATAACAACTTTTTTGTCTTGATGTGTAAAGGCAGGAAACAACTTACAAACCACTCAGAATCATGTGGGAAGTTAACCTAAGGTGTTTCCATTAGGTTTGCAGTGAGTGCTTTGGTGTAAAATTGAAATGTATACTATTAGTATTGTCAAAGCAATGTATACACTGTGATAAGAACTTTTTTGTCTTGATGTGTAAAGGCAGGAAAGAACTTACAAACCACACAGAATCATGAAGGAAGTTAACTTAAAATGTTTCCATCAGGTTTGCACTCTGCACTATACTGGAATATTGAAATGCATACTACTTTAATGTCAGTACCTTGTATGCACTGAGAAATGCACTTTTTTGTCTTTATGTGCAGACCCATGAAACAACTTTCAGGCATCTAAGAATCATGTGAGAAGTTAACCTGAGGTGTTTCCATTAGCTTTGCAGTAAGTGCTTTGGTGTAAAATTGAAATGTATGCTATCAGTATTGTCAAAGCATTGTATGCACTGTGATAATAACTTGTTTGTCTTGATGCGTAGAGGCATGAAACAACTTTTAAGCTACTCATAATCATGTGGGAAGTTAACCAAAGGTGTTTTCATTAGGTTTGCAGTCAGGACTTTTGAGTACAATTGAAATGTATACTACTTTTATGTGAAAGCATTGTAAGCACTGAGATAACAACTTTTTTGTCTTTATGCGTAGAGGCACGAAACAACTATGAAGCTGCTCATAATCATGTGGGAAGTTAACCTAAGGTGTTTCCATTAGGTTTGCAGTAAGTGCTTTGGTGTAAAATTGAAATGTATTCTATTAGTATTGTCAAAGCATTGTATGCACTGTGATAACAACTTTTTTGTCTTGATGTGTAAAGGCAGGAAACAACTTTCAAACCACACAGAATCATGTGGGAAGTTAAGCAAAGGTGTTTTCATTAGGTTTGCAGTCAGGACTTTTGAGTACAATTGAAATGTATACTACTTTTATGTGAAAGCTTTGTAAGCACTGAGATAACAACTGTTTTGTCTTTTTGTGTAGAGATACGGAACAACTTTGAAACTACTCATAATCATGTGGGAAGTTAACCCAAGGTGTTTCCATTAGGTTTGCAGTAAGTGCTTTGGTGTAAAATTGAAATGTATACGATTAGTATTGTCAAAGCATTGTATGCACTGTGATAACAACTTTTTTTTCTTGATGTGTAAAGGCAGGAAACAACTTACAAACCACACAGAATCATGTGGGAAGTTAACCTAAGGTGTTTCCATTAGGTTTGCAGTAAGTGCTTTGGTGTAAAATTGAAATGTATACTATTAGTATTCCCAAAGCATTGTATGCACTGTGATAACAACTTTTTTGTCTTGATGTGTAAAGGCAGGAATCAACTTACAAACCACACAGAATCATGTGGGAAATTAACTTAAAATGTTTCCATCAGGTTTGCACTCTGCACTATACTGGAATATTGAAATGCATACTACTTTAATGTCAGTACATTGTATGCACTGAGAAATCCACTTTTTTGTCTTTATGTGCAGACCCATGAAACAACTTTCAGGCATCAAAGAATCATGTGGGAAGTTAACCTAAGGTGTTTCCATCAGGTTTGCAGTAAGTACTTTGGTGTAAAATTGAAATGTATGCTATCAGTATTGTGAAAGCATTGTATGCACTGTGATAACAACTTTTTTGTCTTGATGTGTAAAGGCAGGAAACAACTTAAAAACCACTCAGAATCATGTGGGAAGTTAACCTAAGGTGTTTCCATTAGGTTTGCAGTGAGTGCTTTGGTGTAAAATTGAAATGTATACTATTAGTATTGTCAAAGCATTGTATACACTGTGATAACAACTTTTTTGTCTTGATGTGTAAAGGCAGGAAAGAACTTTCAAACCACACAGAATCATGTGGGAAGTTAACTTAAAATGTTTCCATCAGGTTTGCACTCTGCACTATACTGGAATATTGAAATGCATACTGCTTTAATGTCAGTACATTGTATGCACTGAGAAATCCACTTTTTTGTCTTTATGTGCAGACCCATGAAACAACTTTCAGGCATCAAAGAATCATGTGGGAGGTTAACCTAAGGTGTTTCCATCAGGTTTGCAGTAAGTACTTTGGTGTAAAATTGAAATGTATGCTATCAGTATTGTGAAAGCATTGTATGCACTGTGATAACAACTTTTTTGTCTTGATGTGTAAAGGCAGGAAACAACTTACAAACCACACAGTATCATGTGGGAAGTTAAGCAAAGGTGTTTTCATTAGGTTTGCAGTCAGGACTTTTGAGTACAATTGAAATGTGTACTACTTTTATGTGAAAGCATTGTAAGCACTGAGATAACAACTTTTTTGTCTTGATGTGTAAAGGCAGGAAACAACTTACAAACCACACAGAATCATGTGGGAAGTTAACTTAAAATGTTTCCATCAGGTTTGCACTCTGCACTTTGGTTGAAAATTGACATGTATAACACTTTAATGTCAGAACATTGTATGCCCTAAGATAACAACTTTTTTGTCTTCATGTGTTGAGGCATGAGGCAACTTTCAAGCTACTCATAATCATGTGGGAAGTTAACCTAAGGTGTTTCCATTAGGTTTTCAGTAAGTACTTTCGTGTAAAATTGAAATGTATAGTGTTAGTGTTGTCAAAGCATTGTATGCACTGTGATAACAACTTTTTTGTCTTGATGTGTAAAGTCAGGAAACAACTTACAAACCACACAGAATCATGTGGGAAGTTAAGCAAAGGTGTTTTCATTAGGTTTGCAGTCAGGACTTTTGAGTAGAATTGAAATGTATACTACTTTTATGTGAAAGCATTGGAAGCACTGAGATAACAACTTTTTTGTCTTTATGTGTAGAGGTACGAATCAACTTTGAAGCTACTCATAATCATCTGGGAAGTTAACCTAAGGTGTTTCCATTAGGTTTGCAGTAAGTGCTTTGGTGTAAAATTGAAATGTATACTATTAGTATTGCCAAAGCATTGTATGCACTGTGATAACAACTTTTTTGTCTTGATGTGTAAAGGCAGGAATCAACTTACAAACCACACAGAATCATGTGGGAAGTTAACCAAAGGTGTTTTCATTAGGTTTGCAGTCAGGACTTTTGAGTACAATTGAAATGTATACTACTTTTATGTGAAAGCATTGTAAGCACTGAGATAACAACTTTTTTGTCTTTATGCGTAGAGGCACGAAACAAATTTGAAACTACTCAGAATGATGTGGGAAGTTAACCTAAGGTGTTTCCATCAGGTTTGCAGTAAGTACTTTGGTGTGAAATTGAAACGTATGCTATCAGTATTGTCAAAGCATTGTATGCACTGTGATAACAACTTTTTTGTCTTGATGTGTAAAGGCAGGAAACAACTTACAAACCACACAGAATCATGTGGGCAGTTAAGCAAAGGTGTTTTCATTAGGTTTGCAGTCAGGACTTTTGAGTACAATTGAAATGTATACTACTTTTATGTGAAAGCATTGTAAGCACTGAGATAACAACTTCTTTGTCTTTTTGTGTAGAGGTACGAATCGACTTTGAAACTACTCATAATCATCTGGGAAGTTAACCTAAGGTGTTTCCATTAGGTTTCCAGTAAGTGCTTTGGTGTAAAATTGAAATGTATACTATTAGTATTCTCAAAGCATTGTATGCACTGTGATAACAACTTTTTTGTCTTGATGTGTAAAGGCAGGAAACAACTTACAAACCACACAGAATCATGTGGGAAGTTAACCTAAGGTGTTTCCATTAGGTTTGCAGTAAGTGCTTTGGTGTAAAATTGAAATGTATACTATTAGTATTGTCAAAGCATTGTATGCACTGTGATAACAACTTTTTTGTCTTGATGTGTAAAGGCAGGAAACAACTTACAAACCACACAGAATCATGTGGGAAGTTAACCTAAGGTGTTTCCATTAGGTTTGCAGTGAGTGCTTTGGTGTAAAATTGAAATGTATAGTATTAGTATTATCAAAGCATTGTATGCACTGTGATAACAACTATTTTGTCTTGATGTGTGAAGGCAGGAAACAACTTTCAAACCACACAGAATCATGTGGGAAGTTAACCAAAGGTGTTTTCATTAGGTTTGCAGGACTTTTGAGTACATTTGAAATGTATACTACTTTTATGTGAAAGCATTGTAAGCACTGAGATAACAACTTTTTTGTCTTTATGCGTAGAGTCACGAAACAACTTTGAAACTACTCATAATGATGTGGGAAGTTAACCTAAGGTGTTTCCATCAGGTTTGCAGTAAGTACTTTGGTGTAAAATTGAAACGTATGCTATCAGTATTGTCAAAGCATTGTATGCACTGTGATAACAACTTTTTTGTCTTGATGTGTAAAGGCAGGAAACAACTTACAAACCACACAGAAACATGTGGGAAGTTAAGCAAAGGTGTTTTCATTAGGTTTGCAGTCAGGACTTTTGAGTACAATTGAAATGTATACTACTTTTATGTGAAAGCATTGTAAGCACTGAGATAACAGCTCTTTTGTCTTTTTGTGTAGAGGTACGAATCGACTTTGAAACTACTCATAATCATCTGGGAAGTTAACCTAACGTGTTTCCATTAGGTTTCCAGTAAGTGCTTTGGTGTAAAATTGAAATGTATACTATTAGTATTGTCAAAGCATTGTATGCACTGTGATAACAACTTTTTTGTCTTGATGTGCAAAGGCAGGAAACAACTTACAAACCACACAGAATCATGTGGGAAGTTATCCAAATGTGTTTCCATTAGGTTTGCAGTAAGTGCTCTGGTGTAAAATTGAAATGTATACTATTAGTATTGTCAAAGCATTATATGCACTGTGATAACAACTTTTTTGTCTTGATGTGTAAAGGCAGGAAACAACTTACAAACCACTCAGAATCATGTGGGAAGTTAACCTAAGGTGTTTCCATTAGGTTTGCAGTGAGTGCTTTGGTGTAAAATTGAAATGTATACTATTAGTATTGTCAAAGCATTGTATACACTGTGATAAGAACTTTTTTGTCTTGATGTGTAAAGGCAGGAAACAACTTTCAAACCACACAGAATCATGTGGGAAGTTAACTTAAAATGTTTCCATCAGGTTTGCAGTCTGCACTTTACTGGAATATTGAAATGTATACTACTTTAATGTCAGTACCTTGTATGCACTGAGAAATGCACTTTTTTGTCTTTATGTGCAGACCCATGAAACAACTTTCAGGCATCTAAGAATCATGTGAGAAGTTAACCTGAGGTGTTTCCATTAGGTTTGCAGTAAGTGCTTTGGTGTAAAATTGAAATGTATGCTATCAGTATTGTCAAAGCATTGTATGCACTGTGATAATAACTTGTTTGTCTTGATGCGTAGAGGCATGAAACAACTTTTAAGCTACTCATAATCATGTGGGAAGTTAACCAAAGGTGTTTTCATTAGGTTTGCAGTCAGGACTTTTGAGTACAATTGAAATGTATACTACTTTTATGTGAAAGCTTTGTAAGCACTGAGATAACAACTGTTTTGTCTTTTTGTGTAGAGATACGGCACAACTTTGAAACTACTCATAATCATGTGGGAAGTTAACCCAAGGTGTTTCCATTAGGTTTGCAGTAAGTGCTTTGGTGTAAAATTGAAATGTATACGATTAGTATTGTCAAAGCATTGTATGCACTGTGATAACAACTTTTTTTTCTTGATGTGTAAAGGCAGGAAACAACTTACAAACCACACAGAATCATGTGGGAAGTTAACCTAAGGTGTTTCCATTAGGTTTGCAGTAAGTGCTTTGGTGTAAAATTGAAATGTATACTATTAGTATTGCCAAAGCATTGTATGCACTGTGATAACAACTTTTTTGTCTTGATGTGTAAAGGCAGGAAGCAACTTACAAACCACACAGAATCATGTGGGAAATTAACTTAAAATGTTTCCATCAGGTTTGCACTCTGCACTATACTGGAATATTGAAATGCATACTACTTTAATGTCAGTACATTGTATGCACTGAGAAATCCACTTTTTTGTCTTTATGTGCAGACCCATGAAACAACTTTCAGGCATCAAAGAATCATGTGGGAAGTTAACCTAAGGTGTTTCCATCAGGTTTGCAGTAAGTACTTTGGTGTAAAATTGAAATGTATGCTATCAGTATTGTGAAAGCATTGTATGCACTGTGATAACAACTTTTTTGTCTTGATGTGTAAAGGCAGGAATCAACTTACAAACCACACAGAATCATGTGGGAAGTTAACCAAAGGTGTTTTCATTAGGTTTGCAGTCAGGACTTTTGAGTACAATTGAAATGTATACTACTTTTATCTGAAAGCATTGTAAGCACTGAGATAACAACTTTTTTGTCTTTATGCGTAGAGGCACGAAACAAATTTGAAACTACTCAGAATGATGTGGGAAGTTAACCTAAGGTGTTTCCATCAGGTTTGCAGTAAGTACTTTGGTGTGAAATTGAAACGTATGCTATCAGTATTGTCAAAGCATTGTATGCACTGTGATAACAACTTTTTTGTCTTGATGTGTAAAGGCAGGAAACAACTTACAAACCACACAGAATCATGTGGGCAGTTAAGCAAAGGTGTTTTCATTAGGTTTGCAGTCAGGACTTTTGAGTACAATTGAAATGTATACTACTTTTATGTGAAAGCATTGTAAGCACTGAGATAACAACTTCTTTGTCTTTTTGTGTAGAGGTACGAATCGACTTTGAAACTACTCATAATCATCTGGGAAGTTAACCTAAGGTGTTTCCATTAGGTTTCCAGTAAGTGCTTTGGTGTAAAATTGAAATGTATACTATTAGTATTCTCAAAGCATTGTATGCACTGTGATAACAACTTTTTTGTCTTGATGTGTAAAGGCAGGAAACAACTTACAAACCACACAGAATCATGTGGGAAGTTAACCTAAGGTGTTTCCATTAGGTTTGCAGTAAGTGCTTTGGTGTAAAATTGAAATGTATACTATTAGTATTGTCAAAGCATTGTATGCACTGTGATAACAACTTTTTTGTCTTGATGTGTAAAGGCAGGAAACAACTTACAAACCACACAGAATCATGTGGGAAGTTAACCTAAGGTGTTTCCATTAGGTTTGCAGTGAGTGCTTTGGTGTAAAATTGAAATGTATAGTATTAGTATTATCAAAGCATTGTATGCACTGTGATAACAACTATTTTGTCTTGATGTGTGAAGGCAGGAAACAACTTTCAAACCACACAGAATCATGTGGGAAGTTAACCAAAGGTGTTTTCATTAGGTTTGCAGGACTTTTGAGTACATTTGAAATGTATACTACTTTTATGTGAAAGCATTGTAAGCACTGAGATAACAACTTTTTTGTCTTTATGCGTAGAGGCACGAAACAACTTTGAAACTACTCATAATGATGTGGGAAGTTAACCTAAGGTGTTTCCATCAGGTTTGCAGTAAGTACTTTGGTGTAAAATTGAAACGTATGCTATCAGTATTGTCAAAGCATTGTATGCACTGTGATAACAACTTTTTTGTCTTGATGTGTAAAGGCAGGAAACAACTTACAAACCACACTGAAACATGTGGGAAGTTAAGCAAAGGTGTTTTCATTAGGTTTGCAGTCAGGACTTTTGAGTACAATTGAAATGTATACTACTTTTATGTGAAAGCATTGTAAGCACTGAGATAACAACTCTTTTGTCTTTTTGTGTAGAGGTACGAATCGACTTTGAAACTACTCATAATCATCTGGGAAGTTAACCTAACGTGTTTCCATTAGGTTTCCAGTAAGTGCTTTGGTGTAAAATTGAAACGTATGCTATCAGTATTGTCAAAGCATTGTATGCACTGTGATAAGAACTTTTTTGTCTTGATGTGTAAAGGCAGGAAAGAACTTACAAACCACACAGAATCATGTAGGAAGTTAACTTAAAATGTTTCCATCAGGTTTGCACTCTGCACTATACTGGAATATTGAAATGCATACTACTTTAATGTCAGTACATTGTACGTACTGAGAAATCCACTTTTTGTCTTTATGTGCAGACCCATGAAACAACTTTCAGGCATCAAAGAATCATGTGGGAAGTTAACCTAAGGTGTTTCCATCAGGTTTGCAGTAAGTACTTTGGTGTAAAATTGAAATGTATACTATTAGTATTGTCAAAGCAATGTATGCACTGTGATAACAACTTTTTTGTCTTGATGTGTAAAGGCAGGAAACAACTTACAAACCACACAGAATCATGTGGGAAGTTAACCTAAGGTGTTTCCATTAGGTTTGCAGTAAGTGCTTTGGTGTAAAATTGAAATGAATACTATTAGTATTGTCAAAGCAATGTATGCACTGTGATAACAACTTTTTTGTCTTGATGTGTAAAGGCAGGAAAGAACTTTCAAACCACACAGAATCATGTGGGAAGTTAACTTAAAATGTTTCCATCAGGTTTGCACTCTGCACTTTACTGGAATATTGAAATGCATACTACTTTAATGTCAGTACATTGTATGCACTGAGAAATCCACTTTTTTGTCTTTATGTGCAGACCCATGAAACAACTTTCAGGCATCAAAGAATCATGTGGGAAGTTAACCTAAGGTGTTTCCATCAGGTTTGCAGTAAGTACTTTGGTGTAAAATTGAAACGTATGCTATCAGTATTGTCAAAGCATTGTATGCACTGTGATAACAACTTTTTTGTCTTGATGTGTAAAGGCAGGAAACAACTTACAAACCACACAGAATCATGTGGGAAGTTAAGCAAAGGTGTTTTCATTAGGTTTGCAGTCAGGACTTTTGAGTACAATTGAAATGTATACTACTTTTATGTGAAAGCATTGTAAGCACTGAGATAACAACTTTTTTGTCTTTATGTGCAGAGGTACGAATCAACTTTGAAACTACTCATAATCATCTGGGAAGTTAACCTAAGGTGTTTCCATTAGGTTTGCAGTAAGTGCTTTGGTGTAAAATTGAAATGTATACTATTAGTATTGTCAAAGCATTGTATGCACTGTGATAACAACTTTTTTGTCTTGATGTGTAAAGGCAGGAAACAACTTTCAAACCACACAGAATCATGTGGGAAGTTAACTTAAAATGTTTCCATCAGGTTTGCAGTCTGCACTTTACTGGAATATTGAAATGTATACTACTTTAATGTCAGTACCTTGTATGCACTGAGAAATGCACTTTTTTGTCTTTATGTGCAGACCCATGAAACAACTTTCAGGCATCTAAGAATCATGTGAGAAGTTAACCTGAGGTGTTTCCATTAGGTTTGCAGTAAGTGCTTTGGTGTAAAATTGAAATGTATGCTATCAGTATTGTCAAAGCATTGTATGCACTGTGATAATAACTTGTTTGTCTTGATGCGTAGAGGCATGAAACAACTTTTAAGCTACTCATAATCATGTGGGAAGTTAACCAAAGGTGTTTTCATTAGGTTTGCAGTCAGGACTTTTGAGTACAATTGAAATGTATACTACTTTTATGTGAAAGCTTTGTAAGCACTGAGATAACAACTGTTTTGTCTTTTTGTGTAGAGATACGGCACAACTTTGAAACTACTCATAATCATGTGGGAAGTTAACCCAAGGTGTTTCCATTAGGTTTGCAGTAAGTGCTTTGGTGTAAAATTGAAATGTATACGATTAGTATTGTCAAAGCATTGTATGCACTGTGATAACAACTTTTTTTTCTTGATGTGTAAAGGCAGGAAACAACTTACAAACCACACAGAATCATGTGGGAAGTTAACCTAAGGTGTTTCCATTAGGTTTGCAGTAAGTGCTTTGGTGTAAAATTGAAATGTATACTATTAGTATTGCCAAAGCATTGTATGCACTGTGATAACAACTTTTTTGTCTTGATGTGTAAAGGCAGGAATCAACTTACAAACCACACAGAATCATGTGGGAAATTAACTTAAAATGTTTCCATCAGGTTTGCACTCTGCACTATACTGGAATATTGAAATGCATACTACTTTAATGTCAGTACATTGTATGCACTGAGAAATCCACTTTTTTGTCTTTATGTGCAGACCCATGAAACAACTTTCAGGCATCAAAGAATCATGTGGGAAGTTAACCTAAGGTGTTTCCATCAGGTTTGCAGTAAGTACTTTGGTGTAAAATTGAAATGTATGCTATCAGTATTGTGAAAGCATTGTATGCACTGTGATAACAACTTTTTTGTCTTACAAAACACACAGTATCATGTGGGAAGTTAAGCAAAGGTGTTTTCATTAGGTTTGCAGTCAGGACTTTTGAGTACAATTGAAATGTGTACTACTTTTATGTGAAAGCATTGTAAGCACTGAGATAACAACTTTTTTGTCTTCATGTGTAAAGGCAGGAAACAACTTACAAACCACACAGAATCATGTGGGAAGTTAACTTAAAATGTTTCCATCAGGTTTGCACTCTGCACTTTGGTTGAAAATTGACATGTATAACACTTTAATGTCAGAACATTGTATGCCCTAAGATAACAACTTTTTTGTCTTCATGTGTTGAGGCATGAGGCAACTTTCAAGCTACTCATAATCATGTGGGAAGTTAACCTAAGGTGTTTCCATCAGGTTTGCAGTAAGTACTTTGGTGTGAAATTGAAACGTATGCTATCAGTATTGTCAAAGCATTGTATGCACTGTGATAACAACTTTTTTGTCTTGATGTGTAAAGGCAGGAAACAACTTACAAACCACACAGAATCATGTGGGCAGTTAAGCAAAGGTGTTTTCATTAGGTTTGCAGTCAGGACTTTTGAGTACAATTGAAATGTATACTACTTTTATGTGAAAGCATTGTAAGCACTGAGATAACAACTTCTTTGTCTTTTTGTGTAGAGGTACGAATCGACTTTGAAACTACTCATAATCATCTGGGAAGTTAACCTAAGGTGTTTCCATTAGGTTTCCAGTAAGTGCTTTGGTGTAAAATTGAAATGTATACTATTAGTATTCTCAAAGCATTGTATGCACTGTGATAACAACTTTTTTGTCTTGATGTGTAAAGGCAGGAAACAACTTACAAACCACACAGAATCATGTGGGAAGTTAACCTAAGGTGTTTCCATTAGGTTTGCAGTAAGTGCTTTGGTGTAAAATTGAAATGTATACTATTAGTATTGTCAAAGCATTGTATGCACTGTGATAACAACTTTTTTGTCTTGATGTGTGAAGGCAGGAAACAACTTTCAAACCACACAGAATCATGTGGGAAGTTAACCAAAGGTGTTTTCATTAGGTTTGCAGGACTTTTGAGTACATTTGAAATGTATACTACTTTTATGTGAAAGCATTGTAAGCACTGAGATAACAACTTTTTTGTCTTTATGCGTAGAGGCACGAAACAACTTTGAAACTACTCATAATGATGTGGGAAGTTAACCTAAGGTGTTTCCATCAGGTTTGCAGTAAGTACTTTGGTGTAAAATTGAAACGTATGCTATCAGTATTGTCAAAGCATTGTATGCACTGTGATAACAACTTTTTTGTCTTGATGTGTAAAGGCAGGAAACAACTTACAAACCACACAGAAACATGTGGGAAGTTAAGCAAAGGTGTTTTCATTAGGTTTGCAGTCAGGACTTTTGAGTACAATTGAAATGTATACTACTTTTATGTGATAGCATTGTAAGCACTGAGATAACAACTCTTTTGTCTTTTTGTGTAGAGGTACGAATCGACTTTGAAACTACTCATAATCATCTGGGAAGTTAACCTAAGGTGTTTCCATTAGGTTTGCAGTAAGTGCTTTGGTGTAAAATTGAAACGTATGCTATCAGTATTGTCAAAGCATTGTATGCACTGTGATAAGAACTTTTTTGTCTTGATGTGTAAAGGCAGGAAAGAACTTACAAACCACACAGAATCATGTAGGAAGTTAACTTAAAATGTTTCCATCAGGTTTGCACTCTGCACTATACTGGAATATTGAAATGCATACTACTTTAATGTCAGTACATTGTATGTACTGAGAAATCCACTTTTTGTCTTTATGTGCAGACCCATGAAACAACTTTCAGGCATCAAAGAATCATGTGGGAAGTTAACCTAAGGTGTTTCCATCAGGTTTGCAGTAAGTACTTTGGTGTAAAATTGAAATGTATACTATTAGTATTGTCAAAGCAATGCATGCACTGTGATAACAACTTTTTTGTCTTGATGTGTAAAGGCAGGAAACAACTTACAAACCACACAGAATCATGTGGGAAGTTAACCTAAGGTGTTTCATTTAGGTTTGCAGTAAGTGCTTTGGTGTAAAATTGAAATGAATACTATTAGTATTGTCAAAGCAATGTATGCACTGTGATAACAACTTTTTTGTCTTGATGTGTAAAGGCAGGAAAGAACTTTCAAACCACACAGAATCATGTGGGAAGTTAACTTAAAATGTTTCCATCAGGTTTGCACTCTGCACTTTACTGGAATATTGAAATGCATACTACTTTAATGTCAGTACATTCTATGCACTGAGAAATCCACTTTTTTGTCTTTATGTGCAGACCCATGAAACAACTTTCAGGCATCAAAGAATCATGTGGGAAGTTAACCTAAGGTGTTTCCATCAGGTTTGCAGTAAGTACTTTGGTGTAAAATTGAAACGTATGCTATCAGTATTGTCAAAGCATTGTATGCACTGTGATAACAACTTTTTTGTCTTGATGTGTAAAGGCAGGAAACAACTTACAAACCACACAGAATCATGTGGGAAGTTAAGCAAAGGTGTTTTCATTAGGTTTGCAGTCAGGACTTTTGAGTACAATTGAAATGTATACTACTTTTATGTGAAAGCATTGTAAGCACTGAGATAACAACTTTTTTGTCTTTATGTGTAGAGGTACGAATCAACTTTGAAACTACTCATAATCATCTGGGAAGTTAACCTAAGGTGTTTCCATTAGGTTTGCAGTAAGTGCTTTGGTGTAAAATTGAAATGTATACTATTAGTATTGTCAAAGCATTGTATGCACTGTGATAACAACTTTTTTGTCTTGATGTGTAAAGGCAGGAAACAACTTTCAAACCACACAGAATCATGTGGGAAGTTAACTTAAAATGTTTCCATCAGGTTTGCAGTCTGCACTTTACTGGAATATTGAAATGTATACTACTTAAATGTCAGTACCTTGTATGCACTGAGAAATGCACTTTTTTGTCTTTATGTGCAGACCCATGAAACAACTTTCAGGCATCTAAGAATCATGTGAGAAGTTAACCTGAGGTGTTTCCATTAGGTTTGCAGTAAGTGCTTTGGTGTAAAATTGAAATGTATGCTATCAGTATTGTCAAAGCATTGTATGCACTGTGATAAGAACTTGTTTGTCTTGATGCGTAGAGGCATGAAACAACTTTTAAGCTACTCATAATCATGTGGGAAGTTAACCAAAGGTGTTTTCATTAGGTTTGCAGTCAGGACTTTTGAGTACAATTGAAATGTATACTACTTTTATGTGAAAGCATTGTAAGCACTGAGATAACAACTTTTTTGTCTTTATGCGTAGAGGCACGAAACAACTATGAAGCTACTCATAATCATGTGGGAAGTTAACCTAAGGTGTTTCCATTAGGTTTGCAGTAAGTGCTTTGGTGTAAAATTGAAATGTATTCTATTAGTATTGTCAAAGCATTGTATGCACTGTGATAACAACTTTTTTGTCTTGATGTATAAAGGCAGGAAACAACTTTCAAACCACACAGAATCATGTGGGAATTTAAGCAAAGGTGTTTTCATTAGGTTTGCAGTCAGGACTTTTGAGTACAATTGAAATCTATACTACTTTTATGTGAAAGCTTTGTAAGCACTGAGATAACAACTGTTTTGTCTTTTTGTGTAGAGATACGGAACAACTTTGAAACTACTCATAATCATGTGGGAAGTTAACCCAAGGTGTTTCCATTAGGTTTGCAGTAAGTGCTTTGGTGTAAAATTGAAATGTATACGATTAGTATTGTCAAAGCATTGTATGCACTGTGATAACAACTTTTTTTTCTTGATGTGTAAAGGCAGGAAACAACTTACAAACCACACAGAATCATGTGGGAAGTTAACCTAAGGTGTTTCCATTAGGTTTGCAGTAAGTGCTTTGGTGTAAAATTGAAATGTATACTATTAGTATTGCCAAAGCATTGTATGCACTGTGATAACAACTTTTTTGTCTTGATGTGTAAAGGCAGGAATCAACTTACAAACCACACAGAATCATGTGGGAAATTAACTTAAAATGTTTCCATCAGGTTTGCACTCTGCACTATACTGGAATATTGAAATGCATACTACTTTAATGTCAGTACATTGTATGCACTGAGAAATCCACTTTTTTGTCTTTATGTGCAGACCCATGAAACAACTTTCAGGCATCAAAGAATCATGTGGGAAGTTAACCTAAGGTGTTTCCATCAGGTTTGCAGTAAGTACTTTGGTGTAAAATTGAAATGTATGCTATCAGTATTGTGAAAGCATTGTATGCACTGTGATAACAACTTTTTTGTCTTGATGTGTAAAGGCAGGAAACAACTTAAAAAACACTCAGAATCATTTGGGAAGTTAACCTAAGGTGTTTCCATTAGGTTTGCAGTGAGTGCTTTGGTGTAAAATTGAAATGTATACTATTAGTATTGTCAAAGCATTGTATACACTGTGATAAGAACTTTTTTGTCTTGATGTGTAAAGGCAGGAAAGAACTTTCAAACCACACAGAATCATGTGGGAAGTTAACTTAAAATGTTTCCATCAGGTTTGCACTCTGCACTATACTGGAATATTGAAATGCATACTGCTTTAATGTCAGTACATTGTATGCACTGAGAAATCCACTTTTTTGTCTTTATGTGCAGACCCATGAAACAACTTTCAGGCATCAAAGAATCATGTGGGAGGTTAACCTAAGGTGTTTCCATCAGGTTTGCAGTAAGTACTTTGGTGTAAAATTGAAATGTATGCTATCAGTATTGTGAAAGCATTGTATGCACTGTGATAACAACTTTTTTGTCTTGATGTGTAAAGGCAGGAAACAACTTACAAACCACACAGTATCATGTGGGAAGTTAAGCAAAGGTGTTTTCATTAGGTTTGCAGTCAGGACTTTTGAGTACAATTGAAATGTGTACTACTTTTATGTGAAAGCATTGTAAGCACTGAGATAACAACTTTTTTGTCTTGATGTGTAAAGGCAGGAAACAACTTACAAACCACACAGAATCATGTGGGAAGTTAACTTAAAATGTTTCCATCAGGTTTGCACTCTGCACTTTGGTTGAAAATTGACATGTATAACACTTTAATGTCAGAACATTGTATGCCCTAAGATAACAACTTTTTTGTCTTCATGTGTTGAGGCATGAGGCAACTTTCAAGCTACTCATAATCATGTGGGAAGTTAACCTAAGGTGTTTCCATTAGGTTTTCAGTAAGTACTTTCGTGTAAAATTGACATGTATAGTGTTAGTATTGTCAAAGCATTGTATGCACTGTGATAACAACTTTTTTGTCTTGATGTGTAAAGTCAGGAAACAACTTACAAACCACACAGAATCATGTGGGAAGTTAAGCAAAGGTGTTTTCATTAGGTTTGCAGTCAGGACTTCTGAGTAGAATTGAAATGTATACTACTTTTATGTGAAAGCATTGGAAGCACTGAGATAACAACTTTTTTGTCTTTATGTGTAGAGGTACGAATCAACTTTGAAGCTACTCATAATCATCTGGGAAGTTAACCTAAGGTGTTTCCATTAGGTTTGCAGTAAGTGCTTTGGTGTAAAATTGAAATGTATACTATTAGTATTGCCAATGCATTGTATGCACTGTGATAACAACTTTTTTGTCTTGATGTGTAAAGGCAGGAATCAACTTACAAACCACACAGAATCATGTGGGAAGTTAACCAAAGGTGTTTTCATTAGGTTTGCAGTCAGGACTTTTGAGTACAATTGAAATGTATACTACTTTTATGTGAAAGCATTGTAAGCACTGAGATAACAACTTTTTTGTCTTTATGCGTAGAGGCACGAAACAAATTTGAAACTACTCAGAATGATGTGGGAAGTTAACCTAAGGTGTTTCCATCAGGTTTGCAGTAAGTACTTTGGTGTGAAATTGAAACGTATGCTATCAGTATTGTCAAAGCATTGTATGCACTGTGATAACAACTTTTTTGTCTTGATGTGTAAAGGCAGGAAACAACTTACAAACCACACAGAATCATGTGGGCAGTTAAGCAAAGGTGTTTTCATTAGGTTTGCAGTCAGGACTTTTGAGTACAATTGAAATGTATACTACTTTTATGTGAAAGCATTGTAAGCACTGAGATAACAACTTCTTTGTCTTTTTGTGTAGAGGTACGAATCGACTTTGAAACTACTCATAATCATCTGGGAAGTTAACCTAAGGTGTTTCCATTAGGTTTCCAGTAAGTGCTTTGGTGTAAAATTGAAATGTATACTATTAGTATTCTCAAAGCATTGTATGCACTGTGATAGCAACTTTTTTGTCTTGATGTGTAAAGGCAGGAAACAACTTACAAACCGCACAGAATCATGTGGGAAGTTAACCTAAGGTGTTTCCATTAGGTTTGCAGTAAGTGCTTTGGTGTAAAATTGAAATGTATACTATTAGTATTGTCAAAGCATTGTATGCACTGTGATAACAACTTTTTTGTCTTGATGTGTAAAGGCAGGAAACAACTTACAAACCACACAGAATCATGTGGGAAGTTAACCTAAGGTGTTTCCATTAGGTTTGCAGTGAGTGCTTTGGTGTAAAATTGAAATGTATAGTATTAGTATTATCAAAGCATTGTATGCACTGTGATAACAACTATTTTGTCTTGATGTGTGAAGGCAGGAAACAACTTTCAAACCACACAGAATCATGTGGGAAGTTAACCAAAGGTGTTTTCATTAGGTTTGCAGGACTTTTGAGTACATTTGAAATGTATACTACTTTTATGTGAAAGCATTGTAAGCACTGAGATAACAACTTTTTTGTCTTTATGCGTAGAGGCACGAAACAACTTTGAAACTACTCATAATGATGTGGGAAGTTAACCTAAGGTGTTTCCATCAGGTTTGCAGTAAGTACTTTGGTGTAAAATTGAAACGTATGCTATCAGTATTGTCAAAGCATTGTATGCACTGTGATAACAACTTTTTTGTCTTGATGTGTAAAGGCAGGAAACAACTTACAAACCACACAGAAACATGTGGGAAGTTGAGCAAAGGTGTTTTCATTAGGTTTGCAGTCAGGACTTTTGAGTACAATTGAAATGTATACTACTTTTATGTGAAAGCATTGTAAGCACTGAGATAACAACTCTTTTGTCTTTTTGTGTAGAGGTACGAATCGACTTTGAAACTACTCATAATCATCTGGGAAGTTAACCTAACGTGTTTCCATTAGGTTTCCAGTAAGTGCTTTGGTGTAAAATTGAAACGTATGCTATCAGTATTGTCAAAGCATTGTATGCACTGTGATAAGAACTTTTTTGTCTTGATGTGTAAAGGCAGGAAAGAACTTACAAACCACACAGAATCATGTAGGAAGTTAACTTAAAATGTTTCCATCAGGTTTGCACTCTGCACTATACTGGAATATTGAAATGCATACTACTTTAATGTCAGTACATTGTATGGACTGAGAAATCCACTTTTTGTCTTTATGTGCAGACCCATGAAACAACTTTCAGGCATCTAAGAATCATGTGAGAAGTTAACCTGAGGTGTTTCCATTAGGTTTGCAGTAAGTGCTTTGGTGTAAAATTGAAATGTATGCTATCAGTATTGTCAAAGCATTGTATGCACTGTGATAAGAACTTGTTTGTCTTGATGCGTAGAGGCATGAAACAACTTTTAAGCTACTCATAATCATGTGGGAAGTTAACCAAAGGTGTTTTCATTAGGTTTGCAGTCAGGACTTTTGAGTACAATTGAAATGTATACTACTTTTATGTGAAAGCATTGTAAGCACTGAGATAACAACTTTTTTGTCTTTATGCGTAGAGGCACGAAACAACTATGAAGCTACTCATAATCATGTGGGAAGTTAACCTAAGGTGTTTCCATTAGGTTTGCAGTAAGTGCTTTGGTGTAAAATTGAAATGTATTCTATTAGTATTGTCAAAGCATTGTATGCACTGTGATAACAACTTTTTTGTCTTGATGTATAAAGGCAGGAAACAACTTTCAAACCACACAGAATCATGTGGGAATTTAAGCAAAGGTGTTTTCATTAGGTTTGCAGTCAGGACTTTTGAGTACAATTGAAATCTATACTACTTTTATGTGAAAGCTTTGTAAGCACTGAGATAACAACTGTTTTGTCTTTTTGTGTAGAGATACGGAACAACTTTGAAACTACTCATAATCATGTGGGAAGTTAACCCAAGGTGTTTCCATTAGGTTTGCAGTAAGTGCTTTGGTGTAAAATTGAAATGTATACGATTAGTATTGTCAAAGCATTGTATGCACTGTGATAACAACTTTTTTTTCTTGATGTGTAAAGGCAGGAAACAACTTACAAACCACACAGAATCATGTGGGAAGTTAACCTAAGGTGTTTCCATTAGGTTTGCAGTAAGTGCTTTGGTGTAAAATTGAAATGTATACTATTAGTATTGCCAAAGCATTGTATGCACTGTGATAACAACTTTTTTGTCTTGATGTGTAAAGGCAGGAATCAACTTACAAACCACACAGAATCATGTGGGAAATTAACTTAAAATGTTTCCATCAGGTTTGCACTCTGCACTATACTGGAATATTGAAATGCATACTACTTTAATGTCAGTACATTGTATGCACTGAGAAATCCACTTTTTTGTCTTTATGTGCAGACCCATGAAACAACTTTCAGGCATCAAAGAATCATGTGGGAAGTTAACCTAAGGTGTTTCCATCAGGTTTGCAGTAAGTACTTTGGTGTAAAATTGAAATGTATGCTATCAGTATTGTGAAAGCATTGTATGCACTGTGATAACAACTTTTTTGTCTTGATGTGTAAAGGCAGGAAACAACTTAAAAAACACTCAGAATCATTTGGGAAGTTAACCTAAGGTGTTTCCATTAGGTTTGCAGTGAGTGCTTTGGTGTAAAATTGAAATGTATACTATTAGTATTGTCAAAGCATTGTATACACTGTGATAAGAACTTTTTTGTCTTGATGTGTAAAGGCAGGAAAGAACTTTCAAACCACACAGAATCATGTGGGAAGTTAACTTAAAATGTTTCCATCAGGTTTGCACTCTGCACTATACTGGAATATTGAAATGCATACTGCTTTAATGTCAGTACATTGTATGCACTGAGAAATCCACTTTTTTGTCTTTATGTGCAGACCCATGAAACAACTTTCAGGCATCAAAGAATCATGTGGGAGGTTAACCTAAGGTGTTTCCATCAGGTTTGCAGTAAGTACTTTGGTGTAAAATTGAAATGTATGCTATCAGTATTGTGAAAGCATTGTATGCACTGTGATAACAACTTTTTTGTCTTGATGTGTAAAGGCAGGAAACAACTTACAAACCACACAGTATCATGTGGGAAGTTAAGCAAAGGTGTTTTCATTAGGTTTGCAGTCAGGACTTTTGAGTACAATTGAAATGTGTACTACTTTTATGTGAAAGCATTGTAAGCACTGAGATAACAACTTTTTTGTCTTGATGTGTAAAGGCAGGAAACAACTTACAAACCACACAGAATCATGTGGGAAGTTAACTTAAAATGTTTCCATCAGGTTTGCACTCTGCACTTTGGTTGAAAATTGACATGTATAACACTTTAATGTCAGAACATTGTATGCCCTAAGATAACAACTTTTTTGTCTTCATGTGTTGAGGCCATGAGGCAACTTTCAAGCTACTCATAATCATGTGGGAAGTTAACCTAAGGTGTTTCCATTAGGTTTTCAGTAAGTACTTTCGTGTAAAATTGACATGTATAGTGTTAGTATTGTCAAAGCATTGTATGCACTGTGATAACAACTTTTTGTCTTGATGTGTAAAGTCAGGAAACAACTTACAAACCACACAGAATCATGTGGGAAGTTAAGCAAAGGTGTTTTCATTAGGTTTGCAGTCAGGACTTCTGAGTAGAATTGAAATGTATACTACTTTTATGTGAAAGCATTGGAAGCACTGAGATAACAACTTTTTTGTCTTTATGTGTAGAGGTACGAATCAACTTTGAAGCTACTCATAATCATCTGGGAAGTTAACCTAAGGTGTTTCCATTAGGTTTGCAGTAAGTGCTTTGGTGTAAAATTGAAATGTATACTATTAGTATTGCCAATGCATTGTATGCACTGTGATAACAACTTTTTTGTCTTGATGTGTAAAGGCAGGAATCAACTTACAAACCACACAGAATCATGTGGGAAGTTAACCAAAGGTGTTTTCATTAGGTTTGCAGTCAGGACTTTTGAGTACAATTGAAATGTATACTACTTTTATGTGAAAGCATTGTAAGCACTGAGATAACAACTTTTTTGTCTTTATGCGTAGAGGCACGAAACAAATTTGAAACTACTCAGAATGATGTGGGAAGTTAACCTAAGGTGTTTCCATCAGGTTTGCAGTAAGTACTTTGGTGTGAAATTGAAACGTATGCTATCAGTATTGTCAAAGCATTGTATGCACTGTGATAACAACTTTTTTGTCTTGATGTGTAAAGGCAGGAAACAACTTACAAACCACACAGAATCATGTGGGCAGTTAAGCAAAGGTGTTTTCATTAGGTTTGCAGTCAGGACTTTTGAGTACAATTGAAATGTATACTACTTTTATGTGAAAGCATTGTAAGCACTGAGATAACAACTTCTTTGTCTTTTTGTGTAGAGGTACGAATCGACTTTGAAACTACTCATAATCATCTGGGAAGTTAACCTAAGGTGTTTCCATTAGGTTTCCAGTAAGTGCTTTGGTGTAAAATTGAAATGTATACTATTAGTATTCTCAAAGCATTGTATGCACTGTGATAGCAACTTTTTTGTCTTGATGTGTAAAGGCAGGAAACAACTTACAAACCGCACAGAATCATGTGGGAAGTTAACCTAAGGTGTTTCCATTAGGTTTGCAGTAAGTGCTTTGGTGTAAAATTGAAATGTATACTATTAGTATTGTCAAAGCATTGTATGCACTGTGATAACAACTTTTTTGTCTTGATGTGTAAAGGCAGGAAACAACTTACAAACCACACAGAATCATGTGGGAAGTTAACCTAAGGTGTTTCCATTAGGTTTGCAGTGAGTGCTTTGGTGTAAAATTGAAATGTATAGTATTAGTATTATCAAAGCATTGTATGCACTGTGATAACAACTATTTTGTCTTGATGTGTGAAGGCAGGAAACAACTTTCAAACCACACAGAATCATGTGGGAAGTTAACCAAAGGTGTTTTCATTAGGTTTGCAGGACTTTTGAGTACATTTGAAATGTATACTACTTTTATGTGAAAGCATTGTAAGCACTGAGATAACAACTTTTTTGTCTTTATGCGTAGAGGCACGAAACAACTTTGAAACTACTCATAATGATGTGGGAAGTTAACCTAAGGTGTTTCCATCAGGTTTGCAGTAAGTACTTTGGTGTAAAATTGAAACGTATGCTATCAGTATTGTCAAAGCATTGTATGCACTGTGATAACAACTTTTTTGTCTTGATGTGTAAAGGCAGGAAACAACTTACAAACCACACAGAAACATGTGGGAAGTTAAGCAAAGGTGTTTTCATTAGGTTTGCAGTCAGGACTTTTGAGTACAATTGAAATGTATACTACTTTTATGTGAAAGCATTGTAAGCACTGAGATAACAACTCTTTTGTCTTTTTGTGTAGAGGTACGAATCGACTTTGAAACTACTCATAATCATCTGGGAAGTTAACCTAACGTGTTTCCATTAGGTTTCCAGTAAGTGCTTTGGTGTAAAATTGAAACGTATGCTATCAGTATTGTCAAAGCATTGTATGCACTGTGATAAGAACTTTTTTGTCTTGATGTGTAAAGGCAGGAAAGAACTTACAAACCACACAGAATCATGTAGGAAGTTAACTTAAAATGTTTCCATCAGGTTTGCACTCTGCACTATACTGGAATATTGAAATGCATACTACTTTAATGTCAGTACATTGTATGGACTGAGAAATCCACTTTTTGTCTTTATGTGCAGACCCATGAAACAACTTTCAGGCATCAAAGAATCATGTGGGAAGTTAACCTAAGGTGTTTCCATCAGGTTTGCAGTAAGTACTTTGGTGTAAAATTGAAATGTATACTATTAGTATTGTCAAAGCAATGTATGCACTGTGATAACAACTTTTTTGTCTTGATGTGTAAAGGCAGGAAACAACTTACAAACCACACAGAATCATGTGGGAAGTTAACCTAAGGTGTTTCCATTAGGTTTGCAGTAAGTGCTTTGGTGTAAAATTGAAATGAATACTATTAGTATTGTCAAAGCAATGTATGCACTGTGATAACAACTTTTTTGTCTTGATGTGTAAAGGCAGGAAAGAACTTTCAAACCACACAGAATCATGTGGGAAGTTAACTTAAAATGTTTCCATCAGGTTTGCACTCTGCACTTTACTGGAATATTGAAATGCATACTACTTTAATGTCAGTACATTGTATGCACTGAGAAATCCACTTTTTTGTCTTTATGTGCAGACCCATGAAACAACTTTCAGGCATCAAAGAATCATGTGGGAAGTTAACCTAAGGTGTTTCCATCAGGTTTGCAGTAAGTACTTTGGTGTAAAATTGAAACGTATGCTATCAGTATTGTCAAAGCATTGTATGCACTGTGATAACAACTTTTTTGTCTTGATGTGTAAAGGCAGGAAACAACTTACAAACCACACAGAATCATGTGGGAAGTTAAGCAAAGGTGTTTTCATTAGGTTTGCAGTCAGGACTTTTGAGTACAATTGAAATGTATACTACTTTTATGTGAAAGCATTGTAAGCACTGAGATAACAACTTTTTTGTCTTTATGTGTAGAGGTACGAATCAACTTTGAAACTACTCATAATCATCTGGGAAGTTAACCTAAGGTGTTTCCATTAGGTTTGCAGTAAGTGCTTTGGTGTAAAATTGAAACGTATGCTATCAGTATTGTCAAAGCATTGTATGCACTGTGATAAGAACTTTTTTGTCTTGATGTGTAAAGGCAGGAAAGAACTTACAAACCACACAGAATCATGTAGGAAGTTAACTTAAAATGTTTCCATCAGGTTTGCACTCTGCACTATACTGGAATATTGAAATGCATACTACTTTAATGTCAGTACATTGTATGTACTGAGAAATCCACTTTTTGTCTTTATGTGCAGACCCATGAAACAACTTTCAGGCATCAAAGAATCATGTGGGAAGTTAACCTAAGGTGTTTCCATCAGGTTTGCAGTAAGTACTTTGGTGTAAATTTGAAATGTATACTATTAGTATTGTCAAAGCAATGTATGCACTGTGATAACAACTTTTTTGTCTTGATGTGTAAAGGCAGGAAACAACTTACAAACCACACAGAATCATGTGGGAAGTTAACCTAAGGTGTTTCCATTAGGTTTGCAGTAAGTGCTTTGGTGTAAAATTGAAATGAATACTATTAGTATTGTCAAAGCAATGTATGCACTGTGATAACAACTTTTTTGTCTTGATGTGTAAAGGCAGGAAAGAACTTTCAAACCACACAGAATCATGTGGGAAGTTAACTTAAAATGTTTCCATCAGGTTTGCACTCTGCACTTTACTGGAATATTGAAATGCATACTACTTTAATGTCAGTACATTGTATGCACTGAGAAATCCACTTCTTTGTCTTTATGTGCAGACCCATGAAACAACTTTCAGGCATCAAAGAATCATGTGGGAAGTTAACCTAAGGTGTTTCCATCAGGTTTGCAGTAAGTACTTTGGTGTAAAATTGAAACGTATGCTATCAGTATTGTCAAAGCATTGTATGCACTGTGATAACAACTTTTTTGTCTTGATGTGTAAAGGCAGGAAACAACTTACAAACCACACAGAATCATGTGGGAAGTTAAGCAAAGGTGTTTTCATTAGGTTTGCAGTCAGGACTTTTGAGTACAATTGAAATGTATACTACTTTTATGTGAAAGCATTGTAAGCACTGAGATAACAACTTTTTTGTCTTTATGTGTAGAGGTACGAATCAACTTTGAAACTACTCATAATCATCTGGGAAGTTAACCTAAGGTGTTTCCATTAGGTTTGCAGTAAGTGCTTTGGTGTAAAATTGAAATGTATACTATTAGTATTGTCAAAGCATTGTATGCACTGTGATAACAACTTTTTTGTCTTGATGTGTAAAGGCAGGAAACAACTTTCAAACCACACAGAATCATGTGGGAAGTTAACTTAAAATGTTTCCATCAGGTTTGCAGTCTGCACTTTACTGGAATATTGAAATGTATACTACTTTAATGTCAGTACCTTGTATGCACTGAGAAATGCACTTTTTTGTCTTTATGTGCAGACCCATGAAACAACTTTCAGGCATCTAAGAATCATGTGAGAAGTTAACCTGAGGTGTTTCCATTAGGTTTGCAGTAAGTGCTTTGGTGTAAAATTGAAATGTATGCTATCAGTATTGTCAAAGCATTGTATGCACTGTGATAATAACTTGTTTGTCTTGATGCGTAGAGGCATGAAACAACTTTTAAGCTACTCATAATCATGTGGGAAGTTAACCAAAGGTGTTTTCATTAGGTTTGCAGTCAGGACTTTTGAGTACAATTGAAATGTATACTACTTTTATGTGAAAGCATTGTAAGCACTGAGATAACAACTTTTTTGTCTTTATGCGTAGAGGCACGAAACAACTATGAAGCTACTCATAATCATGTGGGAAGTTAACCTAAGGTGTTTCCATTAGGTTTGCAGTAAGTGCTTTGGTGTAAAATTGAAATGTATTCTATTAGTATTGTCAAAGCATTGTATGCACTGTGATAACAACTTTTTTGTCTTGATGTATAAAGGCAGGAAACAACTTTCAAACCACACAGAATCATGTGGGAAGTTAAGCAAAGGTGTTTTCATTAGGTTTGCAGTCAGGACTTTTGAGTACAATTGAAATGTATACTACTTTTATGTGAAAGCTTTGTAAGCACTGAGATAACAACTGTTTTGTCTTTTTGTGTAGAGATACGGTACAACTTTGAAACTACTCATAATCATGTGGGAAGTTAACCCAAGGTGTTTCCATTAGGTTTGCAGTAAGTGCTTTGGTGTAAAATTGAAATGTATACGATTAGTATTGTCAAAGCATTGTATGCACTGTGATAACAACTTTTTTTTCTTGATGTGTAAAGGCAGGAAACAACTTACAAACCACACAGAATCATGTGGGAAGTTAACCTAAGGTGTTTCCATTAGGTTTGCAGTAAGTGCTTTGGTGTAAAATTGAAATGTATACTATTAGTATTGCCAAAGCATTGTATGCACTGTGATAACAACTTTTTTGTCTTGATGTGTAAAGGCAGGAATCAACTTACAAACCACACAGAATCATGTGGGAAATTAACTTAAAATGTTTCCATCAGGTTTGCACTCTGCACTATACTGGAATATTGAAATGCATACTACTTTAATGTCAGTACATTGTATGCACTGAGAAATCCACTTTTTTGTCTTTATGTGCAGACCCATGAAACAACTTTCAGGCATCAAAGAATCATGTGGGAAGTTAACCTAAGGTGTTTCCATCAGGTTTGCAGTAAGTACTTTGGTGTAAAATTGAAATGTATGCTATCAGTATTGTGAAAGCATTGTATGCACTGTGATAACAACTTTTTTGTCTTGATGTGTAAAGGCAGGAAACAACTTACAAACCACACAGTATCATGTGGGAAGTTAAGCAAAGGTGTTTTCATTAGGTTTGCAGTCAGGACTTTTGAGTACAATTGAAATGTGTACTACTTTTATGTGAAAGCATTGTAAGCACTGAGATAACAACTTTTTTGTCTTGATGTGTAAAGGCAGGAAACAACTTACAAACCACACAGAATCATGTGGGAAGTTAACTTAAAATGTTTCCATCAGGTTTGCACTCTGCACTTTGGTTGAAAATTGACATGTATAACACTTTAATGTCAGAACATTGTATGCCCTAAGATAACAACTTTTTTGTCTTCATGTGTTGAGGCATGAGGAAACTTTCAAGCTACTCATAGTCATGTGGGAAGTTAACCTAAGGTGTTTCCATTAGGTTTTCAGTAAGTACTTTCGTGTAAAATTGAAATGTATAGTATTAGTATTGTCAAAGCATTGTATGCACTGTGATAACAACTTTTTTGTCTTGATGTGCAAAGTCAGGAAACAACTTACAAACCACACAGAATCATGTGGGAAGTTAAGCAAAGGTGTTTTCATTAGGTTTGCAGTCAGGACTTTTGAGTACAATTGAAATGTATACTACTTTTATGTGAAAGCATTGGAAGCACTGAGATAACAACTTTTTTGTCTTTATGTGTAGAGGTACGAATCAACTTTGAAGCTACTCATAATCATCTGGGAAGTTAACCTAAGGTGTTTCCATTAGGTTTGCAGTAAGTGCTTTGGTGTAAAATTGAAATGTATACTATTAGTATTGTCAAAGCATTGTATGCACTGTGATAACAACTTTTTTGTCTTGATGTGTAAAGGCAGGAAACAACTTACAAACCACACAGAATCAAGTGGGAAGTTAACCTAAGGTGTTTCCATTAGGTTTGCAGTGAGTGCTTTGGTGTAAAATTGAAATGTATAGTATTAGTATTATCAAAGCATTCTATGCACTGTGATAACAACTATTTTGTCTTGATGTGTGAAGGCAGGAAACAACTTTCAAACCACACAGAATCATGTGGGAAGTTAACCAAAGGTGTTTTCATTAGGTTTGCAGTCAGGACTTTTGAGTACATTTGAAATGTATACTACTTTTATGTGAAAGCATTGTAAGCGCTGAGATAACAACTTTTTTGTCTTTATGCGTAGAGGCACGAAACAACTTTGAAACTACTCATAATGATGTGGGAAGTTAACCTAAGGTGTTTCCATCAGGTTTGCAGTAAGTACTTTGGTGTAAAATTGAAACGTATGCTATCAGTATTGTCAAAGCATTGTATGCACTGTGATAACAACTTTTTTGTCTTGATGTGTAAATGCAGGAAACAACTTACAAACCACACAGAAACATATGGGAAGTTAAGCAAAGGTGTTTTCATTAGGTTTGCAGTCAGGACCTTGAGTACAATTGAAATGTATACTACTTTTATGTGAAAGCATTGTAAGCACTGAGATAACAACTTTTTTGTCTTTTTGTGTAGAGGTACGAATCGACTTTGAAACTACTCATAATCATCTGGAAGTTAACCTAACGTGTTTCCATTAGGTTTCCAGTAAGTGCTTTGGTGTAAAATTGAAATGTATACTATTAGTATTGTCAAGGCATTGTATGCTCTGTGATAACAACTTTTTTGTCTTGATGTGCAAAGGCAGGAAACAACTTACAAACCACACAGAATCATGTGGGAAGTCATCCAAAGGTGTTACCATTAGGTTTGCAGTAAGTGCTTTGGTGTAAAATTGAAATGTATACTATTAGTATTGTCAATGCATTATATGCACTGTGATAACAACTTTTTTGTCTTGATGTGTAAAGGCAGGAAAGAACTTTCAAACCACACAGAATCATGTGGGAAGTTAACTTAAAATGTTTCCATCAGGTTTGCACTCTGCACTATACTGGAATATTGAAATGCATACTGCTTTAATGTCAGTACATTGTAGGCACTGAGAAATCCACTTTTTTGTCTTTATGTGCAGACCCATGAAACAACTTTCAGGCATCAAAGAATCATGTGGGAGGTTAACCTAAGGTGTTTCCATCAGGTTTGCAGTAAGTACTTTGGTGTAAAATTGAAACGTATGCTATCAGTATTGTCAAAGCATTGTATGCACTGTGATAACAACTTTTTTGTCTTGATGTGTAAAGGCAGGAAACAACTTACAAACCACACAGAATCATGTGGGAAGTTAAGCAAAGGTGTTTTCATTAGGTTTGCAGTCAGGACTTTTGAGTACAATTGAAATGTATACTACTTTTATGTGAAAGCATTGTAAGCACTGAGATAACAACTTTTTTGTCTTTATGCGTAGAGGCACGAAACAAATTTGAAACTACTCGTAATGATGTGGGAAGTTAACCTAAGGTGTTTCCATCAGGTTTGCAGTAAGTACTTTGGTGTGAAATTGAAACGTATGCTATCAGTATTGTCAAAGCATTGTATGCACTGTGATAACAACTTTTTTGTCTTGATGTGTAAAGGCAGGAAACAACTTACAAACCACACAGAATCATGTGGGAAGTTAAGCAAAGGTGTTTTCATTAGGTTTGCAGTCAGGACTTTTGAGTACAATTGAAATGTATACTACTTTTATGTGAAAGCATTGTAAGCACTGAGATAACAACTTCTTTGTCTTTTTGTGTAGAGGTACGAATCGACTTTGAAACTACTCATAATCATCTGGGAAGTTAACCTGAGGTGTTTCCATTAGGTTTCCAGTAAGTGCTTTGGTGTAAAATTGAAATGTATACTATTAGTATTCTCAAAGCATTGTATGCACTGTGATAACAACTTTTTTGTCTTGATGTGTAAAGGCAGGAAACAACTTACAAACCACACGGAATCATGTGGGAAGTTAACCGAAGGTGTTTCCATTAGGTTTGCAGTGAGTGCTTTGGTGTAAAATTGAAATGTATAGTATTAGTATTATCAAAGCATTGTATGCACTGTGATAACAACTATTTTGTCTTGATGTGTGAAGGCAGGAAACAACTTTCAAACCACACAGAATCATGTGGGAAGTTAACCAAAGGTGTTTTCATTAGGTTTGCAGTCAGGACTTTTGAGTACATTTGAAGTGTATACTACTTTTATGTGAAAGCATTGTAAGCACTGAGATAACAACTTTTTTGTCTTTATGCGTAGAGGCACGAAACAACTTTGAAACTACTCATAATGATGTGGGAAGTTAACCTAAGGTGTTTCCATCAGGTTTGCAGTAAGTACTTTGGTGTAAAATTGAAACGTATGCTATCAGTATTGTCAAAGCATTGTATGCACTGTGATAACAACTTTTTTGTCTTGATGTGTAAAGGCAGGAAACAACTTACAAACCACACAGAAACATGTGGGAAGTTAAGCAAAGGTGTTTTCATTAGGTTTGCAGTCAGGACTTTTGAGTACAATTGAAATGTATACTACTTTTATGTGAAGGCATTGTAAGCACTGAGATAACAACTTTTTTGTCTTTTTGTGTAGAGGTACGAATCGACTTTGAAACTACTCATAATCATCTGGGAAGTTAACCTAAGGTGTTTCCATTAGGTTTGCAGTAAGTGCTTTGGTGTAAAATTGAAATGAATACTATTAGTATTGTCAAAGCATTGTATGCACTGTGATAACAACTTTTTTGTCTTGAAGTGCAAAGGCAGGAAACAACTTACAAACCACACAGAATCATGTGGGACGTTATCCAAAGGTGTTTCCATTAGGTTTGCAGTAAGTGCTTTGGTGTAAAATTGAAATGTATACTATTAGTATTGTCAAAGCATTATATGCACTGTGATAACAACTTTTTTGTCTTGATGTGTAAAGGCAGGAAACAACTTACAAACCACTCAGAATCATGTGGGAAGTTAACCTAAGGTGTTTCCATTAGGTTTGCAGTGAGTGCTTTGGTGTAAAATTGAAATGTATACTATTAGTATTGTCAAAGCATTGTATGCACTGTGATAACAACTTTTTTGTCTTGATGTGTAAAGGCAGAAAACAACTTACAAACCACACAGAATCATGTGGGAAGTTAACCTAAGGTGTTTCCATTAGGTTTGCAGTAAGTGCTTTGGTGTAAAATTGAAATGTATTCTATTAGTATTGTCAACGCATTGTATGCACTGTGATAACAACTTTTTTGTCTTGATGTATAAAGGCAGGAAACAACTTACAAACCACACAGAATCATGTGGGACGTTACCCTAAGGTGTTTCCATTAGGTTTGCAGTGAGTGCTTTGGTGTAAAATTGAAATGTATAGTATTAGTATTATCAAAGCATTGTATGCACTGTGATAACAACTATTTTGTCTTGATGTGTGAAGGCAGGAAACAACTTTCAAACCACACAGAATCATGTGGGAAGTTAACCAAAGGTGTTTTCATTAGGCTTGCAGTCAGGACTTTTGAGTACATTTGAAATGTATACTACTTTTATGTGAAAGCATTGTAAGCACTGAGATAACAACTTTTTTGTCTTTATGCGTAGAGGCACGAAACAACTTTGAAACTACTCATAATGATGTGGGAAGTTAACCTAAGGTGTTTCCATCAGGTTTGCAGTAAGTACTTTGGTGTAAAATTGAAACGTATGCTATCAGTATTGTCAAAGCATTGTATGCACTGTGATAACAACTTTTTTGTCTTGATGTGTAAAGGCAGGAAACAACTTACAAACCACACAGAATCATGTGGGAAGTTAAGCAAAGGTGTTTTCATTAGGTTTGCAGTCAGGACTTTTGAGTACAATTGAAATGTATACTACTTTTATGTGAAAGCATTGTAAGCACTGAGATAACAACTTCTTTGTCTTTTTGTGTAGAGGTACGAATCGACTTTGAAACTACTCATAATCATCTGGGAAGTTAACCTAAGGTGTTTCCATTAGGTTTCCAGTAAGTGCTTTGGTGTAAAATTGAAATGTATACTATTAGTATTCTCAAAGCATTGTATGCACTGTGATAACAACTTTTTTGTCTTGATGTGTAAAGGCAGGAAACAACTTACAAACCACACAGAATCATGTGGGAAGTTAACCTAAGGTGTTTCCATTAGGTTTGCAGTAAGTGCTTTGGTGTAAAATTGAAATGTATACTATTAGTATTGTCAAAGCATTGTATGCACTGTGATAACAACTTTTTTGTCTTGATGTGTAAAGGCAGGAAACAACTTACAAACCACACAGAATCAAGTGGGAAGTTAACCTAAGGTGTTTCCATTAGGTTTGCAGTGAGTGCTTTGGTGTAAAATTGAAATGTATAGTATTAGTATTATCAAAGCATTCTATGCACTGTGATAACAACTATTTTGTCTTGATGTGTGAAGGCAGGAAACAACTTTCAAACCACACAGAATCATGTGGGAAGTTAACCAAAGGTGTTTTCATTAGGTTTGCAGTCAGGACTTTTGAGTACATTTGAAATGTATACTACTTTTATGTGAAAGCATTGTAAGCACTGAGATAACAACTTTTTTGTCTTTATGCGTAGAGGCACGAAACAACTTTGAAACTACTCATAATGATGTGGGAAGTTAACCTAAGGTGTTTCCATCAGGTTTGCAGTAAGTACTTTGGTGTAAAATTGAAACGTATGCTATCAGTATTGTCAAAGCATTGTATGCACTGTGATAACAACTTTTTTGTCTTGATGTGTAAATGCAGGAAACAACTTACAAACCACACAGAAACATGTGGGAAGTTAAGCAAAGGTGTTTTCATTAGGTTTGCAGTCAGGACTTTTGAGTACAATTGAAATGTATACTACTTTTATGTGAAAGCATTGTAAGCACTGAGATAACAACTTTTTTGTCTTTTTGTGTAGAGGTACGAATCGACTTTGAAACTACTCATAATCATCTGGGAAGTTAACCTAACGTGTTTCCATTAGGTTTCCAGTAAGTGCTTTGGTGTAAAATTGAAATGTATACTATTAGTATTGTCAAAGCATTGTATGCTCTGTGATAACAACTTTTTTGTCTTGATGTGCAAAGGCAGGAAACTACTTACAAACCACACAGAATCATGTGGGAAGTCATCCAAAGGTGTTTCCATTAGGTTTGCAGTAAGTGCTTTGGTGTAAAATTGAAATGTATACTATTAGTATTGTCAATGCATTATATGCACTGTGATAACAACTTTTTTGTCTTGATGTGTAAAGGCAGGAAACAACGTAGAAACCACTCAGAATCATGTGGGAAGTTAACCTAAGGTGTTTCCATTAGGTTTGCAGTGAGTGCTTTGGTGTAAAATTGAAATGTATACTATTAGTATTGTCAAAGCATTCTATACACTGTGATAAGAACTTTTTTGTCTTGATGTGTAAAGGCAGGAAAGAACTTTCAAACCACACAGAATCATGTGGGAAGTTAACTTAAAATGTTTCCATCAGGTTTGCACTCTGCACTATACAGGAATATTGAAATGCATACTGCTTTAATGTCAGTACATTGTAGGCACTGAGAAATCCACTTTTTTGTCTTTATGTGCAGACCCATGAAACAACTTTCAGGCATCAAAGAATCATGTGGGAGGTTAACCTAAGGTGTTTCCATCAGGTTTGCAGTAAGTACTTTGGTGTAAAATTGAAACGTATGCTATCAGTATTGTCAAAGCATTGTATGCACTGTGATAACAACTTTTTTGTCTTGATGTGTAAAGGCAGGAAACAACTTACAAACCACACAGAATCATGTGGGAAGTTAAGCAAAGGTGTTTTCATTAGGTTTGCAGTCAGGACTTTTGAGTACAATTGAAATGTATACTACTTTTATGTGAAAGCATTGTAAGCACTGAGATAACAACTTTTTTGTCTTTATGCGTAGAGGCACGAAACAAATTTGAAACTACTCGTAATGATGTGGGAAGTTAACCTAAGGTGTTTCCATCAGGTTTGCAGTAAGTACTTTGGTGTGAAATTGAAACGTATGCTATCAGTATTGTCAAAGCATTGTATGCACTGTGATAACAACTTTTTTGTCTTGATGTGTAAAGGCAGGAAACAACTTACAAACCACACAGAATCATGTGGGAAGTTAAGCAAAGGTGTTTTCATTAGGTTTGCAGTCAGGACTTTTGAGTACAATTGAAATGTATACTACTTTTATGTGAAAGCATTGTAAGCACTGAGATAACAACTTCTTTGTCTTTTTGTGTAGAGGTACGAATCGACTTTGAAACTACTCATAATCATCTGGGAAGTTAACCTGAGGTGTTTCCATTAGGTTTCCAGTAAGTGCTTTGGTGTAAAATTGAAATGTATACTATTAGTATTCTCAAAGCATTGTATGCACTGTGATAACAACTTTTTTGTCTTGATGTGTAAAGGCAGGAAACAACTTACAAACCACACGGAATCATGTGGGAAGTTAACCGAAGGTGTTTCCATTAGGTTTGCAGTGAGTGCTTTGGTGTAAAATTGAAATGTATAGTATTAGTATTATCAAAGCATTGTATGCACTGTGATAACAACTATTTTGTCTTGATGTGTGAAGGCAGGAAACAACTTTCAAACCACACAGAATCATGTGGGAAGTTAACCAAAGGTGTTTTCATTAGGTTTGCAGTCAGGACTTTTGAGTACATTTGAAGTGTATACTACTTTTATGTGAAAGCATTGTAAGCACTGAGATAACAACTTTTTTGTCTTTATGCGTAGAGGCACGAAACAACTTTGAAACTACTCATAATGATGTGGGAAGTTAACCTAAGGTGTTTCCATCAGGTTTGCAGTAAGTACTTTGGTGTAAAATTGAAACGTATGCTATCAGTATTGTCAAAGCATTGTATGCACTGTGATAACAACTTTTTTGTCTTGATGTGTAAAGGCAGGAAACAACTTACAAACCACACAGAAACATGTGGGAAGTTAAGCAAAGGTGTTTTCATTAGGTTTGCAGTCAGGACTTTTGAGTACAATTGAAATGTATACTACTTTTATGTGAAGGCATTGTAAGCACTGAGATAACAACTTTTTTGTCTTTTTGTGTAGAGGTACGAATCGACTTTGAAACTACTCATAATCATCTGGGAAGTTAACCTAACGTGTTTCCATTAGGTTTCCAGTAAGTGCTTTGGTGTAAAATTGAAATGAATACTATTAGTATTGTCAAAGCATTGTATGCACTGTGATAACAACTTTTTTGTCTTGATGTGCAAAGGCAGAAAACAACTTACAAACCACACAGAATCATGTGGGAAGTTATCCAAAGGTGTTTCCATTAGGTTTGCAGTAAGTGCTTTGGTGTAAAATTGAAATGTATACTATTAGTATTGTCAAAACATTATATGCACTGTGATAACAACTTTTTTGTCTTGATGTGTAAAGGCAGGAAACAACTTACAAACCACTCAGAATCATGTGGGAAGTTAACCTAAGGTGTTTCCATTAGGTTTGCAGTGAGTGCTTTGGTGTAAAATTGAAATGTATACTATTAGTATTGTCAAAGCATTGTATGCACTGTGATAACAACTTTTTTGTCTTGATGTGTAAAGGCAGAAAACAACTTACAAACCACACAGAATCATGTGGGAAGTTAACCTAAGGTGTTTCCATTAGGTTTGCAGTAAGTGCTTTGGTGTAAAATTGAAATGTATTCTATTAGTATTGTCAACGCATTGTATGCACTGTGATAACAACTTTTTTGTCTTGATGTATAAAGGCAGGAAACAACTTACAAACCACACAGAATCATGTGGGACGTTACCCTAAGGTGTTTCCATTAGGTTTGCAGTGAGTGCTTTGGTGTAAAATTGAAATGTATAGTATTAGTATTATCAAAGCATTGTATGCACTGTGATAACAACTATTTTGTCTTGATGTGTGAAGGCAGGAAACAACTTTCAAACCACACAGAATCATGTGGGAAGTTAACCAAAGGTGTTTTCATTAGGCTTGCAGTCAGGACTTTTGAGTACATTTGAAATGTATACTACTTTTATGTGAAAGCATTGTAAGCACTGAGATAACAACTTTTTTGTCTTTATGCGTAGAGGCACGAAACAACTTTGAAACTACTCATAATGATGTGGGAAGTTAACCTAAGGTGTTTCCATCAGGTTTGCAGTAAGTACTTTGGTGTAAAATTGAAACGTATGCTATCAGTATTGTCAAAGCATTGTATGCACTGTGATAACAACTTTTTTGTCTTGATGTGTAAAGGCAGGAAACAACTTACAAACCACACAGAATCATGTGGGAAGTTAAGCAAAGGTGTTTTCATTAGGTTTGCAGTCAGGACTTTTGAGTACAATTGAAATGTATACTACTTTTATGTGAAAGCATTGTAAGCACTGAGATAACAACTTCTTTGTCTTTTTGTGTAGAGGTACGAATCGACTTTGAAACTACTCATAATCATCTGGGAAGTTAACCTAAGGTGTTTCCATTAGGTTTCCAGTAAGTGCTTTGGTGTAAAATTGAAATGTATACTATTAGTATTCTCAAAGCATTGTATGCACTGTGATAACAACTTTTTTGTCTTGATGTGTAAAGGCAGGAAACAACTTACAAACCACACAGAATCATGTGGGAAGTTAACCTAAGGTGTTTCCATTAGGTTTGCAGTAAGTGCTTTGGTGTAAAATTGAAATGTATACTATTAGTATTGTCAAAGCATTGTATGCACTGTGATAACAACTTTTTTGTCTTGATGTGTAAAGGCAGGAAACAACTTACAAACCACACAGAATCAAGTGGGAAGTTAACCTAAGGTGTTTCCATTAGGTTTGCAGTGAGTGCTTTGGTGTAAAATTGAAATGTATAGTATTAGTATTATCAAAGCATTCTATGCACTGTGATAACAACTATTTTGTCTTGATGTGTGAAGGCAGGAAACAACTTTCAAACCACACAGAATCATGTGGGAAGTTAACCAAAGGTGTTTTCATTAGGTTTGCAGTCAGGACTTTTGAGTACATTTGAAATGTATACTACTTTTATGTGAAAGCATTGTAAGCACTGAGATAACAACTTTTTTGTCTTTATGCGTAGAGGCACGAAACAACTTTGAAACTACTCATAATGATGTGGGAAGTTAACCTAAGGTGTTTCCATCAGGTTTGCAGTAAGTACTTTGGTGTAAAATTGAAACGTATGCTATCAGTATTGTCAAAGCATTGTATGCACTGTGATAACAACTTTTTTGTCTTGATGTGTAAATGCAGGAAACAACTTACAAACCACACAGAAACATGTGGGAAGTTAAGCAAAGGTGTTTTCATTAGGTTTGCAGTCAGGACTTTTGAGTACAATTGAAATGTATACTACTTTTATGTGAAAGCATTGTAAGCACTGAGATAACAACTTTTTTGTCTTTTTGTGTAGAGGTACGAATCGACTTTGAAACTACTCATAATCATCTGGGAAGTTAACCTAACGTGTTTCCATTAGGTTTCCAGTAAGTGCTTTGGTGTAAAATTGAAATGTATACTATTAGTATTGTCAAAGCATTGTATGCTCTGTGATAACAACTTTTTTGTCTTGATGTGCAAAGGCAGGAAACTACTTACAAACCACACAGAATCATGTGGGAAGTCATCCAAAGGTGTTTCCATTAGGTTTGCAGTAAGTGCTTTGGTGTAAAATTGAAATGTATACTATTAGTATTGTCAATGCATTATATGCACTGTGATAACAACTTTTTTGTCTTGATGTGTAAAGGCAGGAAACAACGTAGAAACCACTCAGAATCATGTGGGAAGTTAACCTAAGGTGTTTCCATTAGGTTTGCAGTGAGTGCTTTGGTGTAAAATTGAAATGTATACTATTAGTATTGTCAAAGCATTCTATACACTGTGATAAGAACTTTTTTGTCTTGATGTGTAAAGGCAGGAAAGAACTTTCAAACCACACAGAATCATGTGGGAAGTTAACTTAAAATGTTTCCATCAGGTTTGCACTCTGCACTATACTGGAATATTGAAATGCATACTGCTTTAATGTCAGTACATTGTAGGCACTGAGAAATCCACTTTTTTGTCTTTATGTGCAGACCCATGAAACAACTTTCAGGCATCAAAGAATCATGTGGGAGGTTAACCTAAGGTGTTTCCATCAGGTTTGCAGTAAGTACTTTGGTGTAAAATTGAAACGTATGCTATCAGTATTGTCAAAGCATTGTATGCACTGTGATAACAACTTTTTTGTCTTGATGTGTAAAGGCAGGAAACAACTTACAAACCACACAGAATCATGTGGGAAGTTAAGCAAAGGTGTTTTCATTAGGTTTGCAGTCAGGACTTTTGAGTACAATTGAAATGTATACTACTTTTATGTGAAAGCATTGTAAGCACTGAGATAACAACTTTTTTGTCTTTATGCGTAGAGGCACGAAACAAATTTGAAACTACTCGTAATGATGTGGGAAGTTAACCTAAGGTGTTTCCATCAGGTTTGCAGTAAGTACTTTGGTGTGAAATTGAAACGTATGCTATCAGTATTGTCAAAGCATTGTATGCACTGTGATAACAACTTTTTTGTCTTGATGTGTAAAGGCAGGAAACAACTTACAAACCACACAGAATCATGTGGGAAGTTAAGCAAAGGTGTTTTCATTAGGTTTGCAGTCAGGACTTTTGAGTACAATTGAAATGTATACTACTTTTATGTGAAAGCATTGTAAGCACTGAGATAACAACTTCTTTGTCTTTTTGTGTAGAGGTACGAATCGACTTTGAAACTACTCATAATCATCTGGGAAGTTAACCTGAGGTGTTTCCATTAGGTTTCCAGTAAGTGCTTTGGTGTAAAATTGAAATGTATACTATTAGTATTCTCAAAGCATTGTATGCACTGTGATAACAACTTTTTTGTCTTGATGTGTAAAGGCAGGAAACAACTTACAAACCACACGGAATCATGTGGGAAGTTAACCGAAGGTGTTTCCATTAGGTTTGCAGTGAGTGCTTTGGTGTAAAATTGAAATGTATAGTATTAGTATTATCAAAGCATTGTATGCACTGTGATAACAACTATTTTGTCTTGATGTGTGAAGGCAGGAAACAACTTTCAAACCACACAGAATCATGTGGGAAGTTAACCAAAGGTGTTTTCATTAGGTTTGCAGTCAGGACTTTTGAGTACATTTGAAGTGTATACTACTTTTATGTGAAAGCATTGTAAGCACTGAGATAACAACTTTTTTGTCTTTATGCGTAGAGGCACGAAACAACTTTGAAACTACTCATAATGATGTGGGAAGTTAACCTAAGGTGTTTCCATCAGGTTTGCAGTAAGTACTTTGGTGTAAAATTGAAACGTATGCTATCAGTATTGTCAAAGCATTGTATGCACTGTGATAACAACTTTTTTGTCTTGATGTGTAAAGGCAGGAAACAACTTACAAACCACACAGAAACATGTGGGAAGTTAAGCAAAGGTGTTTTCATTAGGTTTGCAGTCAGGACTTTTGAGTACAATTGAAATGTATACTACTTTTATGTGAAGGCATTGTAAGCACTGAGATAACAACTTTTTTGTCTTTTTGTGTAGAGGTACGAATCGACTTTGAAACTACTCATAATCATCTGGGAAGTTAACCTAACGTGTTTCCATTAGGTTTCCAGTAAGTGCTTTGGTGTAAAATTGAAATGAATACTATTAGTATTGTCAAAGCATTGTATGCACTGTGATAACAACTTTTTTGTCTTGATGTGCAAAGGCAGGAAACAACTTACAAACCACACAGAATCATGTGGGAAGTTATCCAAAGGTGTTTCCATTAGGTTTGCAGTAAGTGCTTTGGTGTAAAATTGAAATGTATACTATTAGTATTGTCAAAACATTATATGCACTGTGATAACAACTTTTTTGTCTTGATGTGTAAAGGCAGGAAACAACTTACAAACCACTCAGAATCATGTGGGAAGTTAACCTAAGGTGTTTCCATTAGGTTTGCAGTGAGTGCTTTGGTGTAAAATTGAAATGTATTCTATTAGTATTGTCAAAGCATTGTATGCACTGTGATAACAACTTTTTTGTCTTGATGTATAAAGGCAGGAAACAACTTACAAACCACACAGAATCATGTGGGACGTTACCCTAAGGTGTTTCCATTAGGTTTGCAGTGAGTGCTTTGGTGTAAAATTGAAATGTATTGTATTAGTATTATCAAAGCATTGTATGCACTGTGATAACAACTATTTTGTCTTGATGTGTGAAGGCAGGAAACAACTTTCAAACCACACAGAATCATGTGGGAAGTTAACCAAAGGTGTTTTCATTAGGCTTGCAGTCAGGACTTTTGAGTACATTTGAAATGTATACTACTTTTATGTGAAAGCATTGTAAGCACTGAGATAACAACTTTTTTGTCTTTATGCGTAGAGGCACGAAACAACTTTGAAACTACTCATAATGATGTGGGAAGTTAACCTAAGGTGTTTCCATCAGGTTTGCAGTAAGTACTTTGGTGTAAAATTGAAACGTATGCTATCAGTATTGTCAAAGCATTGTATGCACTGTGATAACAACTTTTTTGTCTTGATGTGTAAAGGCAGGAAACAACTTACAAACCACACAGAAACATGTGGGAAGTTAAGCAAAGGTGTTTTCATTAGGTTTGCAGTCAGGACTTTTGAGTACAATTGAAATGTATACTACTTTTATGTGAAGGCATTGTAAGCACTGAGATAACAACTTTTTTGTCTTTTTGTGTAGAGGTACGAATCGACTTTGAAACTACTCATAATCATCTGGGAAGTTAACCTAACGTGTTTCCATTAGGTTTCCAGTAAGTGCTTTGGTGTAAAATTGAAATGAATACTATTAGTATTGTCAAAGCATTGTATGCACTGTGATAACAACTTTTTTGTCTTGAAGTGCAAAGGCAGGAAACAACTTACAAACCACACAGAATCATGTGGGACGTTATCCAAAGGTGTTTCCATTAGGTTTGCAGTAAGTGCTTTGGTGTAAAATTGAAATGTATACTATTAGTATTGTCAAAGCATTATATGCACTGTGATAACAACTTTTTTGTCTTGATGTGTAAAGGCAGGAAACAACTTACAAACCACTCAGAATCATGTGGGAAGTTAACCTAAGGTGTTTCCATTAGGTTTGCAGTGAGTGCTTTGGTGTAAAATTGAAATGTATACTATTAGTATTGTCAAAGCATTGTATGCACTGTGATAACAACTTTTTTGTCTTGATGTGTAAAGGCAGAAAACAACTTACAAACCACACAGAATCATGTGGGAAGTTAACCTAAGGTGTTTCCATTAGGTTTGCAGTAAGTGCTTTGGTGTAAAATTGAAATGTATTCTATTAGTATTGTCAACGCATTGTATGCACTGTGATAACAACTTTTTTGTCTTGATGTATAAAGGCAGGAAACAACTTACAAACCACACAGAATCATGTGGGACGTTACCCTAAGGTGTTTCCATTAGGTTTGCAGTGAGTGCTTTGGTGTAAAATTGAAATGTATAGTATTAGTATTATCAAAGCATTGTATGCACTGTGATAACAACTATTTTGTCTTGATGTGTGAAGGCAGGAAACAACTTTCAAACCACACAGAATCATGTGGGAAGTTAACCAAAGGTGTTTTCATTAGGCTTGCAGTCAGGACTTTTGAGTACATTTGAAATGTATACTACTTTTATGTGAAAGCATTGTAAGCACTGAGATAACAACTTTTTTGTCTTTATGCGTAGAGGCACGAAACAACTTTGAAACTACTCATAATGATGTGGGAAGTTAACCTAAGGTGTTTCCATCAGGTTTGCAGTAAGTACTTTGGTGTAAAATTGAAACGTATGCTATCAGTATTGTCAAAGCATTGTATGCACTGTGATAACAACTTTTTTGTCTTGATGTGTAAAGGCAGGAAACAACTTACAAACCACACAGAATCATGTGGGAAGTTAAGCAAAGGTGTTTTCATTAGGTTTGCAGTCAGGACTTTTGAGTACAATTGAAATGTATACTACTTTTATGTGAAAGCATTGTAAGCACTGAGATAACAACTTCTTTGTCTTTTTGTGTAGAGGTACGAATCGACTTTGAAACTACTCATAATCATCTGGGAAGTTAACCTAAGGTGTTTCCATTAGGTTTCCAGTAAGTGCTTTGGTGTAAAATTGAAATGTATACTATTAGTATTCTCAAAGCATTGTATGCACTGTGATAACAACTTTTTTGTCTTGATGTGTAAAGGCAGGAAACAACTTACAAACCACACAGAATCATGTGGGAAGTTAACCTAAGGTGTTTCCATTAGGTTTGCAGTAAGTGCTTTGGTGTAAAATTGAAATGTATACTATTAGTATTGTCAAAGCATTGTATGCACTGTGATAACAACTTTTTTGTCTTGATGTGTAAAGGCAGGAAACAACTTACAAACCACACAGAATCAAGTGGGAAGTTAACCTAAGGTGTTTCCATTAGGTTTGCAGTGAGTGCTTTGGTGTAAAATTGAAATGTATAGTATTAGTATTATCAAAGCATTCTATGCACTGTGATAACAACTATTTTGTCTTGATGTGTGAAGGCAGGAAACAACTTTCAAACCACACAGAATCATGTGGGAAGTTAACCAAAGGTGTTTTCATTAGGTTTGCAGTCAGGACTTTTGAGTACATTTGAAATGTATACTACTTTTATGTGAAAGCATTGTAAGCACTGAGATAACAACTTTTTTGTCTTTATGCGTAGAGGCACGAAACAACTTTGAAACTACTCATAATGATGTGGGAAGTTAACCTAAGGTGTTTCCATCAGGTTTGCAGTAAGTACTTTGGTGTAAAATTGAAACGTATGCTATCAGTATTGTCAAAGCATTGTATGCACTGTGATAACAACTTTTTTGTCTTGATGTGTAAATGCAGGAAACAACTTACAAACCACACAGAAACATGTGGGAAGTTAAGCAAAGGTGTTTTCATTAGGTTTGCAGTCAGGACTTTTGAGTACAATTGAAATGTATACTACTTTTATGTGAAAGCATTGTAAGCACTGAGATAACAACTTTTTTGTCTTTTTGTGTAGAGGTACGAATCGACTTTGAAACTACTCATAATCATCTGGGAAGTTAACCTAACGTGTTTCCATTAGGTTTCCAGTAAGTGCTTTGGTGTAAAATTGAAATGTATACTATTAGTATTGTCAAAGCATTGTATGCTCTGTGATAACAACTTTTTTGTCTTGATGTGCAAAGGCAGGAAACTACTTACAAACCACACAGAATCATGTGGGAAGTCATCCAAAGGTGTTTCCATTAGGTTTGCAGTAAGTGCTTTGGTGTAAAATTGAAATGTATACTATTAGTATTGTCAATGCATTATATGCACTGTGATAACAACTTTTTTGTCTTGATGTGTAAAGGCAGGAAACAACGTAGAAACCACTCAGAATCATGTGGGAAGTTAACCTAAGGTGTTTCCATTAGGTTTGCAGTGAGTGCTTTGGTGTAAAATTGAAATGTATACTATTAGTATTGTCAAAGCATTCTATACACTGTGATAAGAACTTTTTTGTCTTGATGTGTAAAGGCAGGAAAGAACTTTCAAACCACACAGAATCATGTGGGAAGTTAACTTAAAATGTTTCCATCAGGTTTGCACTCTGCACTATACAGGAATATTGAAATGCATACTGCTTTAATGTCAGTACATTGTAGGCACTGAGAAATCCACTTTTTTGTCTTTATGTGCAGACCCATGAAACAACTTTCAGGCATCAAAGAATCATGTGGGAGGTTAACCTAAGGTGTTTCCATCAGGTTTGCAGTAAGTACTTTGGTGTAAAATTGAAACGTATGCTATCAGTATTGTCAAAGCATTGTATGCACTGTGATAACAACTTTTTTGTCTTGATGTGTAAAGGCAGGAAACAACTTACAAACCACACAGAATCATGTGGGAAGTTAAGCAAAGGTGTTTTCATTAGGTTTGCAGTCAGGACTTTTGAGTACAATTGAAATGTATACTACTTTTATGTGAAAGCATTGTAAGCACTGAGATAACAACTTTTTTGTCTTTATGCGTAGAGGCACGAAACAAATTTGAAACTACTCGTAATGATGTGGGAAGTTAACCTAAGGTGTTTCCATCAGGTTTGCAGTAAGTACTTTGGTGTGAAATTGAAACGTATGCTATCAGTATTGTCAAAGCATTGTATGCACTGTGATAACAACTTTTTTGTCTTGATGTGTAAAGGCAGGAAACAACTTACAAACCACACAGAATCATGTGGGAAGTTAAGCAAAGGTGTTTTCATTAGGTTTGCAGTCAGGACTTTTGAGTACAATTGAAATGTATACTACTTTTATGTGAAAGCATTGAAAGCACTGAGATAACAACTTCTTTGTCTTTTTGTGTAGAGGTACGAATCGACTTTGAAACTACTCATAATCATCTGGGAAGTTAACCTGAGGTGTTTCCATTAGGTTTCCAGTAAGTGCTTTGGTGTAAAATTGAAATGTATACTATTAGTATTCTCAAAGCATTGTATGCACTGTGATAACAACTTTTTTGTCTTGATGTGTAAAGGCAGGAAACAACTTACAAACCACACGGAATCATGTGGGAAGTTAACCGAAGGTGTTTCCATTAGGTTTGCAGTGAGTGCTTTGGTGTAAAATTGAAATGTATAGTATTAGTATTATCAAAGCATTGTATGCACTGTGATAACAACTATTTTGTCTTGATGTGTGAAGGCAGGAAACAACTTTCAAACCACACAGAATCATGTGGGAAGTTAACCAAAGGTGTTTTCATTAGGTTTGCAGTCAGGACTTTTGAGTACATTTGAAGTGTATACTACTTTTATGTGAAAGCATTGTAAGCACTGAGATAACAACTTTTTTGTCTTTATGCGTAGAGGCACGAAACAACTTTGAAACTACTCATAATGATGTGGGAAGTTAACCTAAGGTGTTTCCATCAGGTTTGCAGTAAGTACTTTGGTGTAAAATTGAAACGTATGCTATCAGTATTGTCAAAGCATTGTATGCACTGTGATAACAACTTTTTTGTCTTGATGTGTAAAGGCAGGAAACAACTTACAAACCACACAGAAACATGTGGGAAGTTAAGCAAAGGTGTTTTCATTAGGTTTGCAGTCAGGACTTTTGAGTACAATTGAAATGTATACTACTTTTATGTGAAGGCATTGTAAGCACTGAGATAACAACTTTTTTGTCTTTTTGTGTAGAGGTACGAATCGACTTTGAAACTACTCATAATCATCTGGGAAGTTAACCTAACGTGTTTCCATTAGGTTTCCAGTAAGTGCTTTGGTGTAAAATTGAAATGAATACTATTAGTATTGTCAAAGCATTGTATGCACTGTGATAACAACTTTTTTGTCTTGATGTGCAAAGGCAGGAAACAACTTACAAACCACACAGAATCATGTGGGAAGTTATCCAAAGGTGTTTCCATTAGGTTTGCAGTAAGTGCTTTGGTGTAAAATTGAAATGTATACTATTAGTATTGTCAAAACATTATATGCACTGTGATAACAACTTTTTTGTCTTGATGTGTAAAGGCAGGAAACAACTTACAAACCACTCAGAATCATGTGGGAAGTTAACCTAAGGTGTTTCCATTAGGTTTGCAGTGAGTGCTTTGGTGTAAAATTGAAATGTATACTATTAGTATTGTCAAAGCATTGTATGCACTGTGATAACAACTTTTTTGTCTTGATGTGTAAAGGCAGAAAACAACTTACAAACCACACAGAATCATGTGGGAAGTTAACCTAAGGTGTTTCCATTAGGTTTGCAGTAAGTGCTTTGGTGTAAAATTGAAATGTATTCTATTAGTATTGTCAACGCATTGTATGCACTGTGATAACAACTTTTTTGTCTTGATGTATAAAGGCAGGAAACAACTTACAAACCACACAGAATCATGTGGGACGTTACCCTAAGGTGTTTCCATTAGGTTTGCAGTGAGTGCTTTGGTGTAAAATTGAAATGTATAGTATTAGTATTATCAAAGCATTGTATGCACTGTGATAACAACTATTTTGTCTTGATGTGTGAAGGCAGGAAACAACTTTCAAACCACACAGAATCATGTGGGAAGTTAACCAAAGGTGTTTTCATTAGGCTTGCAGTCAGGACTTTTGAGTACATTTGAAATGTATACTACTTTTATGTGAAAGCATTGTAAGCACTGAGATAACAACTTTTTTGTCTTTATGCGTAGAGGCACGAAACAACTTTGAAACTACTCATAATGATGTGGGAAGTTAACCTAAGGTGTTTCCATCAGGTTTGCAGTAAGTACTTTGGTGTAAAATTGAAACGTATGCTATCAGTATTGTCAAAGCATTGTATGCACTGTGATAACAACTTTTTTGTCTTGATGTGTAAAGGCAGGAAACAACTTACAAACCACACAGAATCATGTGGGAAGTTAAGCAAAGGTGTTTTCATTAGGTTTGCAGTCAGGACTTTTGAGTACAATTGAAATGTATACTACTTTTATGTGAAAGCATTGTAAGCACTGAGATAACAACTTCTTTGTCTTTTTGTGTAGAGGTACGAATCGACTTTGAAACTACTCATAATCATCTGGGAAGTTAACCTAAGGTGTTTCCATTAGGTTTCCAGTAAGTGCTTTGGTGTAAAATTGAAATGTATACTATTAGTATTCTCAAAGCATTGTATGCACTGTGATAACAACTTTTTTGTCTTGATGTGTAAAGGCAGGAAACAACTTACAAACCACACAGAATCATGTGGGAAGTTAACCTAAGGTGTTTCCATTAGGTTTGCAGTAAGTGCTTTGGTGTAAAATTGAAATGTATACTATTAGTATTGTCAAAGCATTGTATGCACTGTGATAACAACTTTTTTGTCTTGATGTGTAAAGGCAGGAAACAACTTACAAACCACACAGAATCAAGTGGGAAGTTAACCTAAGGTGTTTCCATTAGGTTTGCAGTGAGTGCTTTGGTGTAAAATTGAAATGTATAGTATTAGTATTATCAAAGCATTCTATGCACTGTGATAACAACTATTTTGTCTTGATGTGTGAAGGCAGGAAACAACTTTCAAACCACACAGAATCATGTGGGAAGTTAACCAAAGGTGTTTTCATTAGGTTTGCAGTCAGGACTTTTGAGTACATTTGAAATGTATACTACTTTTATGTGAAAGCATTGTAAGCACTGAGATAACAACTTTTTTGTCTTTATGCGTAGAGGCACGAAACAACTTTGAAACTACTCATAATGATGTGGGAAGTTAACCTAAGGTGTTTCCATCAGGTTTGCAGTAAGTACTTTGGTGTAAAATTGAAACGTATGCTATCAGTATTGTCAAAGCATTGTATGCACTGTGATAACAACTTTTTTGTCTTGATGTGTAAATGCAGGAAACAACTTACAAACCACACAGAAACATGTGGGAAGTTAAGCAAAGGTGTTTTCATTAGGTTTGCAGTCAGGACTTTTGAGTACAATTGAAATGTATACTACTTTTATGTGAAAGCATTGTAAGCACTGAGATAACAACTTTTTTGTCTTTTTGTGTAGAGGTACGAATCGACTTTGAAACTACTCATAATCATCTGGGAAGTTAACCTAACGTGTTTCCATTAGGTTTCCAGTAAGTGCTTTGGTGTAAAATTGAAATGTATACTATTAGTATTGTCAAAGCATTGTATGCTCTGTGATAACAACTTTTTTGTCTTGATGTGCAAAGGCAGGAAACTACTTACAAACCACACAGAATCATGTGGGAAGTCATCCAAAGGTGTTTCCATTAGGTTTGCAGTAAGTGCTTTGGTGTAAAATTGAAATGTATACTATTAGTATTGTCAATGCATTATATGCACTGTGATAACAACTTTTTTGTCTTGATGTGTAAAGGCAGGAAACAACGTAGAAACCACTCAGAATCATGTGGGAAGTTAACCTAAGGTGTTTCCATTAGGTTTGCAGTGAGTGCTTTGGTGTAAAATTGAAATGTATACTATTAGTATTGTCAAAGCATTCTATACACTGTGATAAGAACTTTTTTGTCTTGATGTGTAAAGGCAGGAAAGAACTTTCAAACCACACAGAATCATGTGGGAAGTTAACTTAAAATGTTTCCATCAGGTTTGCACTCTGCACTATACTGGAATATTGAAATGCATACTGCTTTAATGTCAGTACATTGTAGGCACTGAGAAATCCACTTTTTTGTCTTTATGTGCAGACCCATGAAACAACTTTCAGGCATCAAAGAATCATGTGGGAGGTTAACCTAAGGTGTTTCCATCAGGTTTGCAGTAAGTACTTTGGTGTAAAATTGAAACGTATGCTATCAGTATTGTCAAAGCATTGTATGCACTGTGATAACAACTTTTTTGTCTTGATGTGTAAAGGCAGGAAACAACTTACAAACCACACAGAATCATGTGGGAAGTTAAGCAAAGGTGTTTTCATTAGGTTTGCAGTCAGGACTTTTGAGTACAATTGAAATGTATACTACTTTTATGTGAAAGCATTGTAAGCACTGAGATAACAACTTTTTTGTCTTTATGCGTAGAGGCACGAAACAAATTTGAAACTACTCGTAATGATGTGGGAAGTTAACCTAAGGTGTTTCCATCAGGTTTGCAGTAAGTACTTTGGTGTGAAATTGAAACGTATGCTATCAGTATTGTCAAAGCATTGTATGCACTGTGATAACAACTTTTTTGTCTTGATGTGTAAAGGCAGGAAACAACTTACAAACCACACAGAATCATGTGGGAAGTTAAGCAAAGGTGTTTTCATTAGGTTTGCAGTCAGGACTTTTGAGTACAATTGAAATGTATACTACTTTTATGTGAAAGCATTGTAAGCACTGAGATAACAACTTCTTTGTCTTTTTGTGTAGAGGTACGAATCGACTTTGAAACTACTCATAATCATCTGGGAAGTTAACCTGAGGTGTTTCCATTAGGTTTCCAGTAAGTGCTTTGGTGTAAAATTGAAATGTATACTATTAGTATTCTCAAAGCATTGTATGCACTGTGATAACAACTTTTTTGTCTTGATGTGTAAAGGCAGGAAACAACTTACAAACCACACGGAATCATGTGGGAAGTTAACCGAAGGTGTTTCCATTAGGTTTGCAGTGAGTGCTTTGGTGTAAAATTGAAATGTATAGTATTAGTATTATCAAAGCATTGTATGCACTGTGATAACAACTATTTTGTCTTGATGTGTGAAGGCAGGAAACAACTTTCAAACCACACAGAATCATGTGGGAAGTTAACCAAAGGTGTTTTCATTAGGTTTGCAGTCAGGACTTTTGAGTACATTTGAAGTGTATACTACTTTTATGTGAAAGCATTGTAAGCACTGAGATAACAACTTTTTTGTCTTTATGCGTAGAGGCACGAAACAACTTTGAAACTACTCATAATGATGTGGGAAGTTAACCTAAGGTGTTTCCATCAGGTTTGCAGTAAGTACTTTGGTGTAAAATTGAAACGTATGCTATCAGTATTGTCAAAGCATTGTATGCACTGTGATAACAACTTTTTTGTCTTGATGTGTAAAGGCAGGAAACAACTTACAAACCACACAGAAACATGTGGGAAGTTAAGCAAAGGTGTTTTCATTAGGTTTGCAGTCAGGACTTTTGAGTACAATTGAAATGTATACTACTTTTATGTGAAGGCATTGTAAGCACTGAGATAACAACTTTTTTGTCTTTTTGTGTAGAGGTACGAATCGACTTTGAAACTACTCATAATCATCTGGGAAGTTAACCTAACGTGTTTCCATTAGGTTTCCAGTAAGTGCTTTGGTGTAAAATTGAAATGAATACTATTAGTATTGTCAAAGCATTGTATGCACTGTGATAACAACTTTTTTGTCTTGATGTGCAAAGGCAGGAAACAACTTACAAACCACACAGAATCATGTGGGAAGTTATCCAAAGGTGTTTCCATTAGGTTTGCAGTAAGTGCTTTGGTGTAAAATTGAAATGTATACTATTAGTATTGTCAAAACATTATATGCACTGTGATAACAACTTTTTTGTCTTGATGTGTAAAGGCAGGAAACAACTTACAAACCACTCAGAATCATGTGGGAAGTTAACCTAAGGTGTTTCCATTAGGTTTGCAGTGAGTGCTTTGGTGTAAAATTGAAATGTATTCTATTAGTATTGTCAAAGCATTGTATGCACTGTGATAACAACTTTTTTGTCTTGATGTATAAAGGCAGGAAACAACTTACAAACCACACAGAATCATGTGGGACGTTACCCTAAGGTGTTTCCATTAGGTTTGCAGTGAGTGCTTTGGTGTAAAATTGAAATGTATTGTATTAGTATTATCAAAGCATTGTATGCACTGTGATAACAACTATTTTGTCTTGATGTGTGAAGGCAGGAAACAACTTTCAAACCACACAGAATCATGTGGGAAGTTAACCAAAGGTGTTTTCATTAGGCTTGCAGTCAGGACTTTTGAGTACATTTGAAATGTATACTACTTTTATGTGAAAGCATTGTAAGCACTGAGATAACAACTTTTTTGTCTTTATGCGTAGAGGCACGAAACAACTTTGAAACTACTCATAATGATGTGGGAAGTTAACCTAAGGTGTTTCCATCAGGTTTGCAGTAAGTACTTTGGTGTAAAATTGAAACGTATGCTATCAGTATTGTCAAAGCATTGTATGCACTGTGATAACAACTTTTTTGTCTTGATGTGTAAAGGCAGGAAACAACTTACAAACCACACAGAAACATGTGGGAAGTTAACCTAAGGTGTTTCCATTAGGTTTGCAGTAAGTGCTTTGGTGTAAAATTGAAATGTATTCTATTAGTATTGTCAAAGCATTGTATGCACTGTGATAACAACTTTTTTGTCTTGATGTATAAAGGCAGGAAACAACTTACAAACCACACAGAATCATGTGGGACGTTACCCTAAGGTGTTTCCATTAGGTTTGCAGTGAGTGCTTTGGTGTAAAATTGAAATGTATTGTATTAGTATTATCAAAGCATTGTATGCACTGTGATAACAACTATTTTGTCTTGATGTGTGAAGGCAGGAAACAACTTTCAAACCACACAGAATCATGTGGGAAGTTAACCAAAGGTGTTTTCATTAGGCTTGCAGTCAGGACTTTTGAGTACATTTGAAATGTATACTACTTTTATGTGAAAGCATTGTAAGCACTGAGATAACAACTTTTTTGTCTTTATGCGTAGAGGCACGAAACAACTTTGAAACTACTCATAATGATGTGGGAAGTTAACCTAAGGTGTTTCCATCAGGTTTGCAGTAAGTACTTTGGTGTAAAATTGAAACGTATGCTATCAGTATTGTCAAAGCATTGTATGCACTGTGATAACAACTTTTTTGTCTTGATGTGTAAAGGCAGGAAACAACTTACAAACCACACAGAAACATGTGGGAAGTTAAGCAAAGGTGTTTTCATTAGGTTTGCAGTCAGGACTTTTGAGTACAATTGAATTGTATACTACTTTTATGTGAAAGCATTGTAAGCACTGAGATAACAACTTTTTGTCTTTTTGTGTAGAGGTACGAATCGACTTTGAAACTACTCATAATCATCTGGGAAGTTAACCTAACGTGTTTCCATTAGGTTTCCAGTAAGTGCTTTGGTGTAAAATTGAAATGTATACTATTAGTATTGTCAAAGCATTGTATCCTCTCTGATAACAACTTTTTTGTCTTGATGTGCAAAGGCAGGAAACAACTTAACAAACCACACAGAATCATGTGGGAAGTTATCCAAAGGTGTTTCCATTAGGTTTGCAGTAAGTGCTTTGGTGTAAAATTGAAATGTATACTATTAGTATTGTCAAAGCATTATATGCACTGTGATAACAACTTTTTTGTCTTGATGTGTAAAGGCAGGAAACAACTTACAAACCACTCAGAATCATGTGGAAAGTTAACCTAAGGTGTTTCCATTAGGTTTGCAGTGAGTGCTTTGGTGTAAAATTGAAATGTATACTATTAGTATTGTCAAAGCATTCTATACACTGTGATAAGAACTTTTTTGTCTTGATGTGTAAAGGCAGGAAAGAACTTTCAAACCACACAGAATCATGTGGGAAGTTAACTTAAAATGTTTCCATCAGGTTTGCACTCTGCACTATACTGGAATATTGAAATGCATACTGCTTTAATGTCAGTACATTGTAGGCACTGAGAAATCCACTTTTTGTCTTTATGTGCAGACCCATGAAACAACTTTCAGGCATCAAAGAATCATGTGGGAGGTTAACCTAAGGTGTTTCCATCAGGTTTGCAGTAAGTACTTTGGTGTAAAATTGAACGTATGCTATCAGTATTGTCAAAGCATTGTATGCACTGTGATAACAACTTTTTTGTCTTGATGTGTAAAGGCAGGAAACAACTTACAAACCACACAGAAACATGTGGGAAGTTAAGCAAAGGTGTTTTCATTAGGTTTGCAGTCAGGACTTTTGAGTACAATTGAATTGTATACTACTTTTATGTGAAAGCATTGTAAGCACTGAGATAACAACTTTTTGTCTTTTTGTGTAGAGGTACGAATCGACTTTGAAACTACTCATAATCATCTGGGAAGTTAACCTAACGTGTTTCCATTAGGTTTCCAGTAAGTGCTTTGGTGTAAAATTGAAATGTATACTATTAGTATTGTCAAAGCATTGTATCCTCTCTGATAACAACTTTTTTGTCTTGATGTGCAAAGGCAGGAAACAACTTAACAAACCACACAGAATCATGTGGGAAGTTATCCAAAGGTGTTTCCATTAGGTTTGCAGTAAGTGCTTTGGTGTAAAATTGAAATGTATACTATTAGTATTGTCAAAGCATTATATGCACTGTGATAACAACTTTTTTGTCTTGATGTGTAAAGGCAGGAAACAACTTACAAACCACTCAGAATCATGTGGAAAGTTAACCTAAGGTGTTTCCATTAGGTTTGCAGTGAGTGCTTTGGTGTAAAATTGAAATGTATACTATTAGTATTGTCAAAGCATTCTATACACTGTGATAAGAACTTTTTTGTCTTGATGTGTAAAGGCAGGAAAGAACTTTCAAACCACACAGAATCATGTGGGAAGTTAACTTAAATGTTTCCATCAGGTTTGCACTCTGCACTATACTGGAATATTGAAATGCATACTGCTTTAATGTCAGTACATTGTAGGCACTGAGAAATCCACTTTTTTGTCTTTATGTGCAGACCCATGAAACAACTTTCAGGCATCAAAGAATCATGTGGGAGGTTAACCTAAGGTGTTTCCATCAGGTTTGCAGTAAGTACTTTGGTGTAAAATTGAAACGTATGCTATCAGTATTGTCAAAGCATTGTATGCACTGTGATAACAACTTTTTTGTCTTGATGTGTAAAGGCAGGAAACAACTTACAAACCACACAGAATCATGTGGGAAGTTAAGCAAAGGTGTTTTCATTAGGTTTGCAGTCAGGACTTTTGAGTACAATTGAAATGTATACTACTTTTATGTGAAAGCATTGTAAGCACTGAGATAACAACTTTTTTGTCTTTATGCGTAGAGGCACGAAACAAATTTGAAACTACTCGTAATGATGTGGGAAGTTAACCTAAGGTGTTTCCATCAGGTTTGCAGTAAGTACTTTGGTGTGAAATTGAAACGTATGCTATCAGTATTGTCAAAGCATTGTATGCACTGTGATAACAACTTTTTTGTCTTGATGTGTAAAGGCAGGAAACAACTTACAAACCACACAGAATCATGTGGGAAGTTAAGCAAAGGTGTTTTCATTAGGTTTGCAGTCAGGACTTTTGAGTACAATTGAAATGTATACTACTTTTATGTGAAAGCATTGTAAGCACTGAGATAACAACTTCTTTGTCTTTTTGTGTAGAGGTACGAATCTCTGACTTTGAAACTACTCATAATCATCTGGAAGTTAACCTGAGGTGTTTCCATTAGGTTTCCAGTAAGTGCTTTGGTGTAAAATTGAAATGTATACTATTAGTATTCTCAAAGCATTGTATGCACTGTGATAACAACTTTTTGTCTTGATGTGTAAAGGCAGGAAACAACTTACAAACCACACGGAATCATGTGGGAAGTTAACCGAAGGTGTTTCCATTAGGTTTGCAGTGAGTGCTTTGGTGTAAAATTGAAATGTATAGTATTAGTATTATCAAAGCATTGTATGCACTGTGATAACAACTATTTTGTCTTGATGTGTGAAGGCAGGAAACAACTTTCAAACCACACAGAATCATGTGGGAAGTTAACCAAGGTGTTTTCATTAGGTTTGCAGTCAGGACTTTGAGTACATTTGAAGTGTATACTACTTTATGTGAAAGCATTGTAAGCACTGAGATAACAACTTTTTTGTCTTTATGCGTAGAGGCACGAAACAACTTTGAAACTACTCATAATGATGTGGGAAGTTAACCTAAGGTGTTTCCATCAGGTTTGCAGTAAGTACTTTGGTGTAAAATTGAAACGTATGCTATCAGTATTGTCAAAGCATTGTATGCACTGTGATAACAACTTTTTTGTCTTGATGTGTAAAGGCAGGAAACAACTTACAAACCACACAGAAACATGTGGGAAGTTAAGCAAAGGTGTTTTCATTAGGTTTGCAGTCAGGACTTTTGAGTACAATTGAAATGTATACTACTTTTATGTGAAGGCATTGTAAGCACTGAGATAACAACTTTTTTGTCTTTTTGTGTAGAGGTACGAATCGACTTTGAAACTACTCATAATCATCTGGGAAGTTAACCTAACGTGTTTCCATTAGGTTTCCAGTAAGTGCTTTGGTGTAAAATTGAAATGAATACTATTAGTATTGTCAAAGCATTGTATGCACTGTGATAACAACTTTTTTGTCTTGATGTGCAAAGGCAGGAAACAACTTACAAACCACACAGAATCATGTGGGAAGTTATCCAAAGGTGTTTCCATTAGGTTTGCAGTAAGTGCTTTGGTGTAAATTGAAATGTATACTATTAGTATTGTCAAAACATTATATGCACTGTGATAACAACTTTTTTGTCTTGATGTGTAAAGGCAGGAAACAACTTACAAACCACTCAGAATCATGTGGGAAGTTAACCTAAGGTGTTTCCATTAGGTTTGCAGTGAGTGCTTTGGTGTAAAATTGAAATGTATTCTATTAGTATTGTCAAAGCATTGTATGCACTGTGATAACAACTTTTTTGTCTTGATGTATAAAGGCAGGAAACAACTTACAAACCACACAGAATCATGTGGGACGTTACCCTAAGGTGTTTCCATTAGGTTTGCAGTGAGTGCTTTGGTGTAAAATTGAAATGTATTGTATTAGTATTATCAAAGCATTGTATGCACTGTGATAACAACTATTTTGTCTTGATGTGTGAAGGCAGGAAACAACTTTCAAACCACACAGAATCATGTGGGAAGTTAACCAAAGGTGTTTTCATTAGGCTTGCAGTCAGGACTTTTGAGTACATTTGAAATGTATACTACTTTTATGTGAAAGCATTGTAAGCACTGAGATAACAACTTTTTTGTCTTTATGCGTAGAGGCACGAAACAACTTTGAAACTACTCATAATGATGTGGGAAGTTAACCTAAGGTGTTTCCATCAGGTTTGCAGTAAGTACTTTGGTGTAAAATTGAAACGTATGCTATCAGTATTGTCAAAGCATTGTATGCACTGTGATAACAACTTTTTTGTCTTGATGTGTAAAGGCAGGA